>NW_011499946.1:25049-32190 GCF_000495115.2 Populus euphratica | reverse complement strand
TTTTTGTGAATTTGTCAGTGAAAAGTTGCAATTTTTCAAATCCTTTTTAATGGATTATGAGTGTTAAGTTGACGTGTAAATCTTCCTTTTTCTCTCCCTTTGTGATAAAGTGAATGCATTGTCTGGGTAATTCGATAGGTTATGTGGTTTTCTTGACTTTTTGTTTGTGTTTCACATGTTTATCAGCAATTTTATGTTGTGGTTTGAATTTAACTAATGGATGAGGCTTCATTCAGACACTGAACAATAAGTAAAAGACTAAAATTTTGCTTTCCGGCAGTTGTTTTCACAATGTTTTGTACAGTGGATTTCTATAAACCTTTAAAAAATTATGTATATGATCAAAATTATAGACTTGACAGCTCATTTGCTGCTGGTAAATGAATGATATTGAGCATCATGAACATTGTGGAGGAAGTTTTATGTTGTGTATCTTTGACCTTGCTCTGTATTCCATATTGCTTCTTTGGTAGTGGTGAGTTTTGGTCCATCCCTGTGGTTGCTATGAGACATTTGTGAATCTTAAGCATACCAATGTGCTCATCTTCAGCGTTGGTGTACCTTAATTGTTGTTATATGTGATGAACAAACAATGACTAGGACCTTGTTTGGACATGATTTCAGCAAATCTTCTTATCCCTTAAATGCAAACTATAAGTACAATTGCATCATGCATTTTATAATCAGATGACCTAACTCCTTGGAGGTACAAGACCCAAAGGATCTGGTATGAGACCATGAATTCTGTGTATCGGGATACTATTATGGTTTAACTTTTCTTTCAATGTACATTCTCTACACAAATTTCGTGCAGAAACTTATAAGCTTGCTGCACATATTTGTCACAGGATGTTTTATGGACCTGGCGGACCTTATGCATTGTTTGCCGGCAAGGATGCTAGCAGGGCTCTAGCAAAGATGTCTTTTGAAGATAAAGATTTAACCGGTGATGTCTCTGGTCTTGGTCCATTTGAATTGGAAGCCTTGCAGGACTGGGAATACAAGTTCATGAGCAAATATGTAAAGGTTGGGACAATCAAGAAAACAGTTCCAGTAACTGATGGAACCTCCACCAGTGAACCTGCTGCAGAGGCTACAGAAAGTGATGCTTCTAAGCCAGCTGAAGATGGTCCCGCAGCTACGGCACATGTCGAAACCCCCGCTGTTGCTGAATCCAAGGAGGAATAGTGTTGCCTTCAAGTGCTCATTTGAGAAGTCGGCGAAGCATCCCCAATGAAGAAAGAGTTACTGTTTGAACGCTTGCTTTTGGTGGATCTTGCCGCTTGCATTATGTTTTAGCATCTTACATTTCTCAGTTTAAATGCTCCTATTATAAACTTGCTTTAATTTTCAGTCTGTTAACTAATAAATTGGTTATATAAAATGTCAATTTTAACTTGTGTTATGATTTTAGCAGTTGGTCAGCAATCACTGTGATGGGTCGTGTATTATTATTTTAAGATACGGGAACAAGAAAATGAAAATCTATTTATGCCAGCCGAGGAGAGAATGCTGAACTTTGAAGCTAAGCCTTGGAAAGAGGAGAGAAGCAAGTAGAAATGCCCGCTGCTTCTCGTATGCATGACATGGAATTACTAATGAACAACTACACAATCCCATTACATTTTTCGTAACATGAACCTCAATTTCAGGAAAGTAGAACAGTTTTTCGGAAGCCTGGTTGTTCAAAGTGAAAGCTTCCCATGGTTCCCATGGATGGCAGAGGCTCATTTGTAGCCCTTTAGACCTCTCCAAGTTGCATCTCGTGCAAATTCAGCTAAACCCGTGATCCATGTTTTTGTTCAGCAGCCAACTGTAAGTTGATTGTATACTGTGTTAAACGTCAAAGAGAAATTCCAGCAATAGAAAATTTTCTAAGCATTCCCTGAAAAATTAAAGGACGTGGATGTTAAAGTTTAATTTACAGTAAAACACGTAAAATATATCTTGAGCTATAGTAAAATTATCTTTATACTTTTTGATTCAAAGAAATTGAGTCTTTTCAGTGGGGTGTTGGGGTGTTGATTTTTTATTTTTTTTCATAATAAAAATACTTTTTTATCCCTATAATTAATAAAATATAGAATTGTTGACCAATAATTTTTTTGGCTTTGCATAAACTTCTTAGTAGTAAAAATATATACATGCCTCTGGAGCTCAAAAAAATAATTGTGCTAGAATGTTTTGGGGTTATTGAATTTTAATTTATAGTGCAATTATATAGGTGTATTTTTGTATTTTTATGTGGATATTTTGTGTAGTTATTAGGGTTGGAGGGTATTTTAGTATTTTTATATTTTTTTTCAAATTTTTTAATGCTTAAAGCTGGTGTCCCCGCCATTTAAACAACATATGTGATGTCACCCGATGGACATAACTAATATTTCTCTATCTTTCTAAATGCATCGTTGTATCTTCTTTTGTTTGAAGTGGCACATGATAGTTAAATATGGTTATATTGTTGCTGATGATAATTTGATATTCTTCCTTCTTTTCTCTTTACTAATAGGTGATCTATCTCATTCTCTTTTTTGTTTTTTACTTTTTAATTTTACTTTTTATTATATTAATTTCTTATTTTGTTCTTTTTTTATTTATAAAAGTTCTTATTCTTTTCAATTTAGTCCTTCTGTTGCAATTTCTTGTATGTTTAGTTTTTCATTTTAATCCTTGTTTTTTAAGTTTTTAATTTTGTCCTTGATACTTTTGTTGAAGTTTTTTTTAATTTCATCATTCACTCAAATTTTGTGTTTTTTTTCCTAGTTTGACCATCATTCTTTTGATTTTTTTCCTTTTATTAAATCTATTTTTTAATTCAATTAAACCCTCTAATGGAAAAATCTTATCCCTCTAATTAATGTTTTTTCTCACCATTATTTTTTATCCTTTTGTGTAATTTTTTTTTCATCTTTTAACATTTAATTTGTCGGGAATTTGGTTTTGTACGATCTTATTGTTCTGCATCAGGTTTTTTTTAATATTAATTTTGTGATTATCTTTAAGTTTTTTTCTATGAGTTTATCTCAGTCTTGTGATTTAGATAACGATTTTTACATGTATTTTTTGAATATAAGTGTTTTTAGTTGTTTTGTTTCTATTTTATTTTTGAAGGTACTATTCTAATTTATCTATAACTTTTTTTACAAATAAAATTTATTTTTAAAATAAAAAATATTTACTTTTAAATTATATTATTGATGTGTTTGGCCTTATACAATAATTATTATAGCGCGAGTTTATTCAGTTAGTTTTATTTGTATTTATCTTTTAAGTTATGGATTTTTTATGATGTATAATTATCTTTTATTTATTTAAATAAATAAAATTAATAAATACAATCGGATACATATCTTATTTTATATTATAAAATATCTTAATCTCACTTCCATAAACCTTTTATTTAAATTTTAAATGTTTTATATAAAAAACTACATTGAAATAACTTGCATACTAAATATTTTTTTTTAAAAAAAATTTATAACCTACAAATTAAATGACTATATGCTTCAACTAGTTTTACTCGATAAACTTTAATCTATTATAGATACAAGTGTGTTTGTTTTTAAGGTAGCTTTTGTGATTGTGATTTAAAAAAAATAAAAAATATAGTTAGATGTGGTTATTTAGATTATGGTACGTGTTTGGTAAAAATTATAATTGAAGTTTATGTGTAATAAAAATCATGTATAAAATGTTTGGTTATGATTGTTTTTCAAAAGTATTTTTTACTTAGAAATATATCAAAATAATTTTTTTATTTTAAAAAAATTATTTTTGATATTAGCACATTAAAATAATCTAAAAATAAAAAAACATTAATTTGAAATAAATAAAAAAATAAAAATTTTCAAATTTTGAAAAAAATGCTTTGAAAATGTAAAAATAAACAGCTAAATTCAGTTAAAAAAAATTTAAATTACTTTATATTTCAAACTCAATCTTTTGATAAATTCTATAATATAAAATACAGTTCGATATTTAACCAAATACCTACCTATATTTTTTGCATTGCATTACAAAACAAACACAGAAATAGGTGCAAAACAAACAGAGCCGATCTCCCCAGTCCTCTCAAATTTCTCAACTGCGACGAGGTTTGCAATTAACTTGAATGAAAGCAAGGCAACCGTTGGATGGCAGCAAATTTCGCTTTCTTTGCGCTGGCAGCTTGAAGGTGATCATCGAGCTATCTTATCAAACGCGTACGCTCCATTTAATGCCTTGTCCCCTCTTTTGCAATGGCATGTCAAGATTTAATTTGTCTTGTGATTCGTGCCTAGCCGACTAAATCCATGTTTAATACGTCTAATTGATTTTTATTATCAGATTTCAGCTCTAAACACGATGAGAAGCACATTCTTGTGAATGAAGTTATTGGACAGATCATCTACTTCTGTCTTATGAAGATTCCATGAGTTTTGAAGAATATAATGGACACCAAATTTACACAGCTGAGTTCATCTCTTGAATTTTGAGGCCATTCATTTCAATCCCAGTTATAAGTTCCTGCAAGGTTGAGTTCATATGATATTTAACCATATATCAAGGTATGGAATGGTCAAGATTGGAAAAAATAAAAGAATTAAGTTGATTTGATCTAATTAAAAAATTCAGATAAATCTATAATTGGGTTAACCTAGAGAAAATTTAATATTTAATTTATTGATTTTTTTTATCAAAATTATTATTTTAATAATTTAAAAAAATTAATTAATTCAGATTTACCCTCGTAGCCCGAGTCTTTTGAGATCAATCTTCGGGTTGGATTTTAACACTATAATTCCAAGATTAAAATGCAATCCCTTAAATTAGTGAATCCAAAGTTTAGCCACTGCATAATGACAATTTTACAAAGAAAAATCACAAGTTCATGGTAGGGCTTTCAGCCTGCATTCATTACTCCATCAATCATAGGGATCTGAGCAGTCTCAGATAATTAATCGTTTTGCTCCTTGGAAAACTTGGCCTTTTCTCTTAACCCTTTTCTAAGGGCACCTGTTGTTGTCAATTATATGAGGTAGGGCTACCAAGGAATAGAAAGATGGGTACTACTCGTGTTTTTCAAATAGCATTGGATTGTTAATTTTGGCCCAATCTCCCTTCCCATCAGGTTGCTTGATCCCCCTTATAAAGACATTAGACCTCCAAAAATTACTCAAAACATGCTGTGTTTCTCTACTTGAAAACCATCTCTTAGAACCTCTTTTTTCAATCATCTCATCAAGACTCAAATCATGAGAATAGCTTATAGCCCTTTACTCCCACTTCTAGTTTTCAGCACAATCATGCTATCTTTACTCCATCCTTCTACTTGCAGGTACATCAGCCGAGCTACCTATGAAGAAGAACAGCAACTTAACACCGAGTTCTCTCTCCCACTCCCTCAGCACCTGCCGGCTATTGCTCACACTGTGAAATTCAATAAAGACGACAAGGTCAAGATGTTGTATGCTGTATCTCATAAGCTTGTCCCAGGTGGACCTAATCCACTTCACAATTGATTGGATTTGTCGGTTTTTTGTAATTATCTGTTTCCATGATAAGTCCTTGATGCTGCTTTGGAGACAGAAAATCCACTTGGTTCCTGGAAAGAATGAAAGATGGCCTCCCTTCTTGTTGTTCCTTCATTCTTCCCAGGAACCAAAGTTAAATTGAGTTGTAAGAGTACATCATGTATTAATTACCATGCTTATTTTGCGTAGTAGTTGAGCTTTTAAGGAAAATGTAAGGCTCATTTTTGCTCCTCGTGAGTGTGTGTTGCAGTAATGGTCCTACTTGACTGTATAATTGTGAAATGTGAGCTGTGCATCATAGCTTCAAATGACCATGTAATCCAGTCAATAGCCTCTTCAATTATTTTTAATTATCTTGAAATGCTTCAGGAAAATTACCTAACAAATAAGGTGTACCGTACACAAGAGAGGAAATGATAGCCGCTCTTGTTAAAAATGCTGATTGTTAACTGATTTTATTTATTGGTTGTTAATTTTTCATATGTGTTTTAAGGTACGAGGTTCATAAATAAGCTTGTGTTATTATAAAAAAAATTGTGATAATGATAAAGTTTAAAATTAATAGTATATGATAAATTAGGCTGAATTGTTATTTTTGATATTAGATTTGATTTTATTGATTGTCTGGTTCTGTCGATAGAATCATTAGACCCTTTAAAAAGGATAAATTATAATATTTCACATTAATATATAAGAAATTAGTAGTTGATCATATTAAAAATATTTGTTGCTAACTTATTATAATAGTTTTTGAGTAATATAATAAAAAGAAAATTGGTAATCAAAGCATTGATGGCTGAAAAAACTGTTATATAAAATAAGTAATATAATAAAGAGAAAGTTGGTAATCAAAGCATTGATTGTTGAGGAAAACTATAAAATGAGTAATAATTAATAAAAAGAAAATTGGTAATCAAAGCATTGATGGCTGAAAAAACTGTTATATAAAATAAGTAATATAATAAAGAGAAAGTTGGTAATCAAAGCATTGATTGCTGAGGAAAACGTGCACTGAAAATAAAATTTTTAAAAAAAATTTTAAAAAAATTATTTTATTTTTATTATTTTATTTTAAATTAATATTTTTTTGAATATTTTCAAATTATTTTAATATATTAATATAAAAAATAATTTTTTAAAATAAAAAATATTATTTTAATATAAATAAAAAATATTATAAAAAATAATAACCAAATAATCTCCGTGAGTTTAAAAAGCGTACATAGCTGTGATTGAATCGGCATTTTGAAACGTGATGTAAGCACAGCCGTGCCCATGTGTTAAGGGCTTCTAGCTCTGAACATTGCACTTCCTAGACCTATTTGTTGTTGGTATAGGATGACGGTCAAATGTGCTTGATTTATGTCTAAATGTCTGACTGAAAATATCTTGAAATTGATCGCATGGATGGCTAACAGAGCATCGAACAGAAGGATTTGAAATCTTCAGATTCAAGGCAGTGAGGAGTACACAGTTAACGAGATGGATTCTAACAAACCCTAATTAAGATGTATGAAATTTTGCTCTCTCTCTTTCTCTCTCTCCCCCGACTTTTTAAATTCAAATCTAGAGAGTTGAGAGTGTGAAGGAATCATTTTAATGTAAAAATTTAAATTAAGAGGTGAGAT
>NW_011499946.1:0-24523 GCF_000495115.2 Populus euphratica | reverse complement strand
TAGAATTAATCAAAATATATACAAGTTAATTTGATTATATATATATTAATTAAAAAAATAAAAATTCTGAGTTGATAATTTATGAATGTCAAATGCTAATAAACATAAGGTGGCCTGGCCTGACATGGCCAGCCTTATAAATAAACTACGAAGCTGCCTAATTAACCACAGACAAAGTACGAACAACAAACCTACCATATTCCTTCTGCTCTAAAATCCATTTTCCTATCTGTCAAACTCTCTGCTCTCTATATCCCCACCATTTTCATCATGAGGAATAAAAATCCTCAGCAGTTCCTTATTTTCCTGATAGTGTTCCTGGTATTCGTTCATGGCGCCACTTGCCGCGATACCAAAAGGTCTCCTAGCAATGGAGAAACAGGACAAGGGTCGAAAACCAAACATTCTTCAATGTTTCTACAAGCCCTTTCTTCCATTTTTAAGGCTTCAGAATCCAGCACTAACAACATCAAGGCACTGCACACCGTCTCGCGCAGGCTTGTTCCTTGCGGACCAAACCCACTCCACAACTGATCGGATCAACAAAATTCCAATCTGTTTCCATTTGTTGAAATATATATAGTGTTTTTAAAATAATTTTTTTGAATAATCTATACATATTTCCCTATACATCCAGTTAATTTTGAAGATTGCTGAATTAAGGCTATTTTTTTCTTTCCCTGCGAGTACTAATTTGGACAGCGTTGTATTATTGTCTCGATACACAAAAAACAGAAACAATTAATTAAGGCAAAGAAAATATATTTATGTTTTTTTAGTTTGGAAGACATAATTTCACTTTAAAACTATCATTTTTATTATATTTATTTCTTCAATTAAACATATTTCTATCTTTTTTTTTTCTTATGGTAAAACATTTGCAGGACTGTTTTTTATTCTCTCTAGAATGATGTAGTTGAAGTAGATAATTCTGTTTTGTCAAGAATTAATGATTTTGTATTGAACTGTTTATCAATAGCAAGTTAAACAATGATGTTCCTTTGCAGCAAGATTCTCTGGATCATGAACAACTCCTGAATTGTTTTGTTTTTCAAATGCATGCACAGCCATCATTCCTGGCCTCCTGCCCACAGTTTATGGACACAAATAACTCACTTGTACATCCTCACTTCTTCTTTTTCTTTCTTTTTTTCCTTTTTTTCTTTTCTCATATTTATTACATTGGAGCTAGCAACACAAGGGCCCATTATGCATTAGAAAAATAATCAAATATGCTCATCCACAAACTTCCAAGAACAGCATTTTATCTTCAATCCTAGAATCCAAAGAGCCCCAGGTGTCTATTGCATCAAATATCATGAATTTAACATAATATTTATTTTTTTTAGGTTAATATGGATATTCAAATTAGTTTATGTATATTACGATTAATTTTATAGATCCTGAAATTAACTACCATGTAAGTTTTCAGTAGCTATTATATAAGCAACTGAAAACTTAGACCTGAAACCACCAAAAAAGCAAACCTTTTAATTTTAAATTCTTATTACTTCATCATCGTTTAAATGGTTATTTAGCACAATGCTTTGATCCATGGAGAAGAGGGCTTTTGTTTTTATTGGAGAACATGATGAAAAGAAAATCATGGAGTTCTTGTTATAAATCAAGAAGGTGTACGGGAACAATCAAATGAGACAGTCATAGAAAAATCAACCAAAAATATATACGAGGTCTCTCTTCTTCTTTTTAATGATTTATTTTTTATAAAATACATTTGTGTCTAAGTTCACATAGCCCATGGCTTTAGTGATATATCACGAGTTTAATTTAATTGAAAAAAATGAACAATTACGAAATATTATTTTGACTTTTCCATATATTATTTAAAAAATGCGAATTCTGTATAGTAATCACTTAATTTCATTGCCTTGATTAGCTGTTTGATGTGATGCACTTTTTGGAGGCATTGCAAGAGAATGCAGGTGTGCTTGTGGGGGACCGGGTGGAGCTTTAATTTTATCCCCATTTGAACATAATAAAGTTTGACTTTTGGTGTGCTAAATAGCCAGAATTATTAGGAGCTACTTAGCTTGTTTTTGCTTCTGATTAAATAAAAAAATAGTTTAAGAAAAATATTTCAAGTTATGATTTGATAAAAATAGATTTAAAAATTTATATTTAAGTAAAATTGTTGTAAGTTGGGTTTTTGCATGGAAAATAAATGAAAAATATTTTTTATAAAAAAAATAAATTATTTTAGCTTTTATAAAATCAAAATTTTAAACAGAATTATATATGATATTCGGTATAAACAAAACCTATTTGATTAGTGAGTAAAAAGCAAAAACTATCATAATGATAATAATAGTATATAATGCATGGTGTTTTTTAATTTAAAATGTATCAAAATAATATTTTTTTATAATTTTTTTATATCAGCATATTAAAACTATCAAAAATCATCTAAAAGATAAATTTAATACTTTTTAAATAAAAGATATTTTAAAAAATAAAAGTTAAAAGATACAATTAAAAAACCTATTTATCACAAGACTCATTTTACAATTCATTATAACTTAGCCATGGTGTTCATGGCAACAACATTTTGTTCACAACTCTTCAACAAACAAGGCAATCAAGAGGAAAGGTTGTGTCATATATTGCTAATAATCCTTTTCTGAAATAATTCCTCTTATGATTCATGTCATCAAAGGTTAAATTTATGTCTTATTCAATCCACTTACACAAATCTTGAGTTAAAAAAGTTGTAATCAATTTATTTTTTAATAATTAAGATAAATCCTTTTTTTTCTAGTATTAAAACCAAGTCTTTCTTTAATCTTGTTTTAAACCCTCCATTCGAAAACCTTATTCTTAATTCATATCAGTTCCTTAACTATTGTATTTGTATGGAAATTCTGGTCATTTACAAAGTGAAATTATGTTTTTTTTAGATTTTATTTTTAGATAATTTTAAAAGTATATCTTTCACTATACTTTTACCATAATTATTAAATCTAACATAGATTGATGGGTTAACCTTGAACCCCACCAACATAACTTTTAACTTGAACTAAATTTAAAAAAGAACCAATTCAAAATTAATTTAATTTAACTTGAAGAGTTAATTTACAATTTTAATGATTCGATTAAAATTTTATTTGATTTTTTTTAAAAAAATATTGCTTTTATTTTTTAATAAAATAATATTATTTTAACTAATCTATACCAATTTAAATTAACATAACCAACTTATAACCAGAATTCTAAGCCATATCGGGTGACAAGCCGAGTTTATCAATTTTGCATTTTACACTGTTATGATCATGGTGATAAATTATGGAAGTGGTAGCTAAGCTTTGTTACAATCCTCTCTCACTTAGAAAGCTGTCCTTCCCCTAACCTCAAGCCCGCAGGCCCAAAATAACATGTAGGTAAATATCAAAGGCCTGAGGCACATTTTCAGGCCCGAATTTAATCACTCGAGGCCCATTAAAAAAGCTTATATTGAGTTTGTCCAAAACCCTAAATATCTCAACTCAACAAGGCTAAGGATCATGTGAAAGTCTTCAACACCATCTTGAAGTCTTGCCAGTGGCAAGCTTGATTTCTAGCCGAAACTAGATTCCTATAGGGTGTTTGATCATCTGTTAAAAAAAAAAAAAAACATTGTTTTAGACTTAATTAACTCACGATATAAATATTATTTTTAAGTTAAAATAATAAATAAATTTCAAATTAACTTAATAACATGATGTATCAGATATATCCTTCACTAACTCTTTTTTAGGTATTTCATTAAAAAAAAATAGTTTTAATTTTTTTTTAAATTAACTTAATAACATGATGGATAGATATATCATTCACTAACTCTTTTTTAGATGTTTTCATTAAAAAAAATAAATATTTTTGATTTTTTTAGAAAATTATTAATGCAACTCAAGTAAAGTTTTAAAACCACAAAAAAAAAAACAACAGGTAATGGATAAGGTTAACGGTAATACTTCCAACAAATGGAGTCATACAACGTTGCAAGAAGCATCATATTCCAGAATCCTAATCAGATGAGCAATAGTAGAAGAAAAACAAAAGTCCACGCTCAGCATGTGAAGTAATCCATAAAAATCACACACTACCAGAGTAATTATAGCTTAAAATCCATTATAATTAATCAAAATCAATTAATTAACGTTTATAGTTTCAAAATAAATCAAATAATCATTTGGTCAGCATAAACCAATCATGGATTCGGTGAGTTCGTCTTTGTCTATTTTTTTCATCTTTTTTCTGTTTTCATTTCTCAGAAACAGGATAAAATAGATAATAAAATAAAAAAGAATACACCATTAACTAAATAAAAATTTCTTTGCAATTGGATTTTTTTTTTTATATAGAAAAAACAATCAAATCCAAATCCAAGAAGTAAATGTGAGAAACTGGTGTTTTACCTAATGTAACACATCAAGACTGGTTAAGATACCGAGGACAGTAGACAAAACAAATACTAATACTGTGATGGGAGGGACAAGTTTCATGCTTATGCTGTATGGTCAAATAAGAACACTAGAAGTATGGCAACACGTGGGATCCTGCACGCACTCATTTTGTCCTGAATTTTCCCTTTTCTTCCTTCTTCTCAAGACCCTTGACTCTCAGAAAAACAAAGCAGTTATTTATGTAGTACAAAAAAAAAGGGTGGTGGTTGTGGTTTTTTCAGTTGCCGGTGATCACTGCCTGGAAAAGACAACGGTGGGCGAGATGGGGGATCCTAAATCCGATGATTGGTTGCCAGAAGGTTGGAGGGTAGAAGTTAAAGTGAGAGATAATGGTAAAAAAGATAAGGTAATTGGTAACTGTTTAGTTTTATCTAGTCTTTTGTTAACTCAAGATTTGGTCTTTCTGTGTTGGCTTTTTCTGTTTTAGATATTTAGCTCAGGTTAAAGTTAAGATCTTTGCTTTGTTGTTGATGAAGAAATGACCCTTTTGGTTTTGCTGTCCTTTGTTTTTGGATCTTTAGGGTTTTTGGATTTTGTTGGTGAGCTTTGTGTAGAAGTAATAGAAGTGAATTTATGTTTTTTTTCTTTTTAATTTTTGTTGAGGCAAGTTAATTTTTAGCTGATGCGGTAATTGGTAATGTCCAGTACTGTGTAGGAATGGGAAGTTTGAGTTGAAGTTTGGATATTATGAGATGCATGCCCATTTGCTGTGGGTCTAGAAATTGGTTTGTAAATTTGTGAATGAAAGATTCAAACTTGAGCTGTGTTAAGTGAGATGAAGAACAGATTCAGCGAAGTGAAGTTCTTTTGTGTTGTTGGATTGTGATACCATGAAGCATTACAGTAAATTTATTTTCATGTTGTGACATGAGAATGAATTTTGAACTTTCCAAAAAGTAAATAGTTGTTAATTCTATTAGATAGGGCCTTGGACCAATAGCCATTTTCCATGGCTCCGTTTTGCTTTTGCTCCCTTGAGTGGAAGCTGGAAAATAGGAAGAATATATAATGCATGGCTGCATTAGGGTTTCTTTCTTTTTTAATGATTTTGGAAAGCCATTTACAATGAATAAGATAAGTTTGCACATTTTAATTGTTCGGTTATACAGAAGATTATTTGATTGTATCGAATTATTCAAAAGTATGGAGTATGTGAAGCCACCAAAATGATTCCTAGATCCAGTTGCTAGGACTTGCTATTGCTTTGCTTAGCCCCCCAATATACGCTACTCGAAATGAAAGGGTATTCTCTAGAGTAATGCTAAAAGTCTTTGGGTTACAACATCTTAAATTGTAATGGCTTTTTATTTGTTAACTAGTGCCACTTGGCATAGTTTTCTTATGCGAGCTTCACTCGCCTCTTATTTAATGGAGGCATGACCATGTCTTTCAAGATACTATTCTGCTTGTCTTTGATTATCAGTTGAAAGTTACTTTAAGTAAGAATGCAGCAATAAAAAGATGTTACGTTAAGTAACAACTTTAAATCATCTTTCAGCTGAAAATCTTATCTTAAATCATTATATTTATTGCAGTTTTATTTTCCTCCCACGGGTGGACTCAGATTCAACTCCAAGATTGAGGTATCACGCTATCTCAATGGAAGCCATCCTAAATCTGAAGAAAAGGAAGGAAGCAATGACCAGCGGTCCTCAAACAAGGTCTGAGGAAGCATGCTGCTCTTTTGGGCATTTTTTTGTTCTATTTTTCTTGGTTATATTATCAATTTATTGGAAAAAGCTTTTAATGATCAAGCAATCTAGGTTGTAATCGAGAAGACTGTACCAGAAGGGTTACCTCTGGGATGGACCAAGGAAATCAAAGTAACAAAGAAAGGTGGCAGAATCAGAAGAGATCCGGTATGGAACCTGTACTTCCTCTTGTGGCAAAGCTTCTTCATGAGCTCCTTAGTCCCTAATATGAACATCATCCCATATCCAGAATTCTCTCAAATCTTGTTTCCAGAAATACTTGCTTGTCACGTTAACTTCAATTTGTATGCTACTCATGTGCAAAAGTTAATTAGTTGCTAATATAGCTCAGCCTCTAGGGATTCATATAGTATTTAACTTAACCTTATTTTCTGCAGTTTTACACTGACCCTGTAAGTGGATATGTTTTCCGCTCCATGAAGGGAGCACATCGCTACATTGAAAGTGGTGGGGTAGGAAGGCTGGCATTCAAGCGAAACCAAAACCACAGAGACAACTATGTTGTAGAGTTGAAAGATGATAAAACCTGTGTGGGTGCATCAATAACTAGCTTCTATTCTCACATCTTTATATATTTGGTTAATCAGATATTTTCTTTAATTGCACCCTCCAACCGTTTCTTATATAGTTTTATGTAGTAATTAATTTTTTTTGGTTAGCGTTTCTTATATAGTTTTATGTAGTAATTATTTTTTTTTGGTCAATCTCTCTTTTGGTCAGTTCAGTCCTAGGATGGCCTGTCCATCTGAGATTTGTCAAAATGTCCAATCTGCGACCAACCAGGATAATGAAAATACACACAACTATAATGAGATGCTTTTATTGGTAAAAAAAGTGTTATTTATTTGCTCATCTTCACACTTATTTAACCACCGTTACTCGTCTCCAAAATTGGAATACTCTTTTGGTATGTGGGTTGGGCAATCTCATCTAGCTCTGCTATCTTTCTTTCAACGTGTAAATAGTTGATTGGAATTAAAAATGCCTTACCCTTCCCCATTTTCCTTTATAAGATGGAGTCAAGAAATCTAGTAGCCCCACACTTTTGCCTCTGACAGTAGAGTACTCTTTTGGAGTCCAACTGCTTGTTCAAGTAGCTCTATCCCCTTCATATGGATGTGTGTATGTCTAAATAGCAGCATAAAAACAGAAAACAACCTTATTTTTAATTTATCCACCTTTTCTTGCGTCTAAAAAGTTATTGTGCTTCTGTAGTGTCAAAGTGTATTAGCTTTCAGGTAACCCCAATCTTCCACTCTGTACATGCTCAATTATCTGCTCAGCAAGAGGAAGATTTCAGTGCGGTCTCAGATTTTGAAGGTTGAGGCATTTTGTTACCACTTAAGCACCATTTCTTGCCTAAGAAATCTGAGTATTCCTTTGAAAACTGATGGTCTGCAAGTAGTTTTGTGCTTCTGCTGTCTAATCATGTGTGAACAGATCCACTTTGTATGTTCCTGCTTCTGAAACTGACACTAAGGCACAAGCTACTTTGTTGTGCATGACATCTTGCACTGATTAGCGCTTTTAGCAACATTGATGATTGTTTAACTTTATTTTCTGGTGTTCCTTAATTGGAATGCCAATTGAAACTATTGATTGGATCAAATTTGGTAATCTTCAATTTGTTAACTTTTTTTAGTACATTTTTTTTTTCTCTTGTAGTCACTAGCTGTAGCCAAGAAACAAGATTTGGAAGTCAATGAAACACCAAGTCCAGTTACAGGTGACCAGAGCTTGAAGGCATGTGAAATTGCAAAACATGAACAGATACTCAATTCAGCCTCTACAGGAGAGCGCATAATTGTCTCTGAACATACTTCTGATCAGTATGAGTCAGTAGCCAAGAAACAAAAGTTGGAAGTCAACAGAACACAAAGTTCAATTATAAGTGACCATAGCTTGAAGTCATGCGAAATAGCTAAAGATGAACATGCACTTAACTTGGCCTCTGCAGGAGAATACACAGCTGTCTCGGAGCATGCTTCTGATCAGTGTGTCTCTGTAGCCAAGAAACAAAAATTGGAAGTCAGTGGAATGCCAAGTCCAATTATAAGTGACCGGAATTGGAAGTCATGTGTAATTGCTAAAGTTGAACAGATACATGATTCAGCCTCTAGAGGAGAATGCAATACTGTCTCTGTGCATACTTCTAATCAGTGTGTGTCTGCAACTAAGAAACAACGATTGGCAGTTGACAGATCTCCAAGTTCAATTATAAGTGACCAGAGCTTGAAGTCGTGTGAAATTTCTGAGGACAAACAGATACTTGCTTCATCCTCTACAGGAGAATGCACAGCTGTCTCCAAGCATACTCCTATCCAGTGTATGTTCATAAATTTCCTATCCTTGCCAAGAAAAATTTGTGTGTAGTTGCTTTCTTACTATTTTTTTTATCCTTCTTGCTTTTTTCTCATCGCTTCTTTCTATAAAGAGGTGAGTGTAAGAAGATGGAAGGGATGAGATTAGGAAAATAGTTCTACTTTTGAGTATTTGATAGTTATTTATAAAAGGAGTTGTATGTGTAACTTGACAACTTGCTGGAGGATGTGCAATTTCTACAGGATTCCTGAGTGGGGTTTTGTTGGTGAATTTCTGGGGGCTATTACTCTGAATCTGCATACTAAGACCTTGTGATCAGTATGAGTTTTCTTAATGATGCAGGTGGAGTAGGAACTGAATCAAGCAGCTCAGAATTTCCTGAGGATAAGGGTTCCAACCAAACAGGAGAGAAGTGTGATTTTGTTAGGGCTTCATTTGTTGAAGATCCTTCACGTGGTGTTCCAGAGGATAAACTATTATTGGAAGTTGGGGAGACAAGAAAGGAAATTAAAAGGGCTGGATTAAGAAAATCCAAGAATAAAAATGATATTAACCTTCCTCGTCGGGCCTCAAAGCGTCTTGCTGGCATTCCACTAGCTCCAACACCAGAACTGAAGGCAATAACTCGAGTTCGTCGAGCTGCAGTTGAACCAGGTAATGAGGTAATTGCTAGTACAAGTGAGCAGGCTTCCTGTGGTGAGCTTGACACTGAGCTGAATACAAAGAATGCATTTGACACCTCCAAAAGCACAGAAATGCCAGTGGAGTCAAATGAAAGCAAGCATGGTATTGTGGATATGGAGCATGCTGGAAAGGCAGGATCAGGAAAGGAGGGGGATGAGAAGCATGAATGTGCTGTTGTTTCATCTTCCGGTAAACTTGCTGCTGCAGAACATGGTGGAAAGATTGAAACTGCCAATAATAGTGGTGAGAAGCCAGGACTGCCTTTCGACCTGCCACTTGAGGAGTTATGGCAAGATCCATGCATTGCCTTCGCAATAAAAACTCTCACTGACGCACCTGTTGATTCTGATAGCATTAAAGTGTCACCAGGTTCAAGCAATAATGAATTTTTGGGCATGGCTGCTTTGGATGAGCATGCTGGAAAGGAAGACATTGGGAATAATGGAAATCTGTTTATTCCAGAATGTGCTAGAGGGGTTGAAACTAGCAACAAGGCTGACGAAAAGCCAGTATCTCCTCTCAACTTGCCTTTTGCGGATGTGTGGTCAGACCCCTGCATCGAATTTGCAATAAAAACGCTCACAGGTGCGATTCCACTGGACTTTGATGTGGTTCAGGATTGCCTTCCGCAGCAAGCTGGCTCTTCGCAAGAGCAACAAAGTAGTGGCTTCACCTTGCCAAAAGTAGGTGAGTTTTACCAAGCTGAATTTTTATGCCAGCAATTTGGCACTTCAGAGAAGCCTTCATTTAATCAAGCAGCTTTGGCAGGGCCTGCATTGCCGCACGCTAAACATGTTAATTTAGGATACTCAGCTGGACCTAGTCGACGGCAGCATAGCGAAGAAAGAAGCAATAAACGTCGAAGATAATGAGTCCCCTTGTTTTGATTCAATTGTACAGATCGGAAAACTTTTCTGGATGTGATTATAATTTTCAGAACAAGATCATCCAAAGTTCTCTTGTTAGTTGTGCCAATTCACTCTTGTACTAATGTAGTTGTAATCAAATTTTAACTCAATAACTGCTGTAACTGTTAGAAATTTTCAAGTTTAGTTACCCTCTGTGGGATTGTTGTTGCTTGTAATCCATCCTAGTTCTTAGCCCCCAAATGGTGTTTCACATGCAGAAGTACTCGCGTGGTTGGCAACATTACCACAAAAACTCTGAGTCTGTTCTAACAATCCTTTGGGTATGATTAACTTAACTCTAAGCCTGTCCTAATGTTGAAGTAGTTTGCCTGCAATTCTGAAATTAGCATGAGAGCTCGTTAGCAATCTGAGCCAATGTTCAAAAACCAAAAGAGGAGGTCCAGACATGTTTCCAATAATCCATGTTGCTGATGCTACCTATCCTGGAAAGTGAAGGGTACGTTGACTACAGTCTATGGAAGTCCAGCTTGAAATAACATCCATGAATATACTGAATTTAAGTCCTCAGAAGCATTGGAGAACTCCACATTCAATGAATTTAAACTTCTCATTTTCTTTTTTGCTAAAAATTATTTTTTATATTTTTAGATTGTTACCCTTTCCCATTAGATAGCTAAAGAAATTCAGTGGTAATTTTTTTTAACTATATTTTTATTTTATTTTTCCTTTTGATTTCTAGCTGCCCTATGCATTTTTGTTATTTGTATTGTGAGAGAAAAAAAAGAAAGTAATGAAAATTGAAGACGATGGGCTGAATCCTAATCCTTTTGTTTTGTGCAAGGTTGATCAACACTTGATAAAACAAGCTTGTATAATCATTTTTTCATAAAAACATGAGTGGTGTACATAAAATTAAAATATCATAATTACTCTTGAATGGAGGCGAGAATTTATTTTTAGTAATTTTGTAGGTTGTAGTTAGTTAATATTTTAAAATATAAACATCAAAAACGTATTTAGTTAGATAAATAATAATAGAAATATAAAATAAATCTTTTTTGAAATATTTTTGGAGTGAATTTCAAAATAATAAGTACATGTATTTATTTTTATTGTCTCTTTTTTTTTTCCTGAAACAATAATCAAATGATCTATTTATGAAAGGGTTGGAAAAGTAAATTTTATTAGTGTGTGTACTTAAATTGATCCGAAAATACTTCTGAGGTACTTAAATGTGTTTATAAATATAATACCTTAAATAAATGAAAAGAAAAGAACCGCCAAAACCCATCCAACTTGCCGAATCCATGTTGCTGATGCTACCTACCCTGGAAAGTAAAGGGTACGTTGACTACAGTCTATGGAAGTCCAGCTTGAAATAACATCCATGAATATACTGAATTTAAGTCCTCAGAAGCATTGGAGAACTCCACATTCAATGAATTTAAACTTCTCATTTTCTTTTTTGCTAAAAATTATTTTTTATATTTTTAGATTGTTACCCTTTCCCATTAGATAGCTAAAGAAATTCAGTGGTAATTTTTTTTAAATATATTTTTATTTTATTTTCCCTTTTGATTTCTAGCTGCCCTATGCATTTTTGTTATTTGTATTGTGAGAGAAAAAAAAGAAAGTAATGAAAATTGAAGACGATGGACTGAATCCTAATGCTTTTGTTTTGTGCAAGGTTGATCAACACTTGATAAAACAAGCTTGCATAATCATTTTTTCATAAAAACATGAGTGTACATAAAATTAAAATTGCATAATTACTCTTGAATGGAGGTGAGAATTTATTTTTAGTAAATTTGTAGGTTGTATTTAGTTAGATAAATAATAATAGAAATATAAAATAAATCCTTTTTGATATATTTTTAGAGTGAATTTCAAAATAATAAGTACATGTATTTATTTTTATTGTCTGTGTTTTTTTTTTCCTGAAACAATAATCAAATGATCTATTTATGAAAGGGTTGGAAAAGTAAATTTTATTAGTGTGTGTACTTAAATTGATCCGAAAATACTTCTGAGGTACTTAAATGTGTTTATAAATATAATACCTTAAATAAATGAAAAGAAAAGAACCGCCAAAACCCATCCAACTTGCCGCCAATTCGTTGCTGGTATAAACCCGATTTCTTTTTGTTGTCCACAACTTGTTTGATGAAATTTCTCACAGCGAGAAAGAACCCAAAGTAAAAGCAAAAACAAGAAAATGCAAATCCAGGTGAAGTGTAGCTGTGGAGCAGAGAATTGTCGAGAATGGGTAGTAGTTGAATTACAAGGCACAGTTGAACTTAACCCTTCTTTTTTTCAAACCCACCTCCAAAACCTCCAAATTGGACAACTTTGCAGACTTTCTTCTTCTTCTCAGGTTCACATTAAAAAAAAATTCAGAAAAGTTTGTGTCTTTTTACTTTCTTTTGATTCTGCAAGTGATTTTCTTATCTGGGTTTGTTTTTTTAGTGCAAGAATCTAACAGTTTTGAGTAAGTAGCAGTACTTTTTACCATGGATAATCATTTTATTTGAGCATTTGATGTTTTACTTATGGTGCATGCTTTTGGATTTTGTTGGAGTCTGTCTGAGGAATGACGCAGAATCTGGTTGAGAAGTATTGTGCTTTGAGCTATTTTATTCTGTGTGTATCCAACTTTGAGGTGCCTGTTGACTAGCCTATTCTTTCTGTTTGTGTAGCTGTTTATCTTGGTTCATTTCTTAAACTTCAGGACATAACAAGTTTCCCTTGATCTTGTTTTTCAAGTTCTTTTCGTTTCAAACGAATTAGTGATCATGTTTTTCTAGACATTTCTACTTGGTTTTAGCTTGCTTTTAATTGCGCTCTTTTCTTTTTTGTCCTTCCAATTTGCCGAAGAACTAGTGGTATTAGGCTATTGGCATATCCTTTCTTATTGTCAATACAATAACTTCCTGGGGTTATCATTCCATGATCCCAACTTTTGCCATTCATTGATTTCAAAATGCGATCTAAATGCTGCCTTTTCCTCTCTTCTTTTTTTTAGTCCTCCAGAAGTGTGAACTTTAAAAACATTGATCTTTTGTTTTTTTTATAATAGACTGAATTTTAATCAATATAATCTGTTCTAGATTCAAAATAGACAAGGACAGGAAGTCTATGAGCAAGTTGAAATTGCTGCTGGGTTCTTTTTTTGGCTCTTTTACGACTCTTGAGGATTCGTTACCAGCCTAGATGAGCTGACGAGCAGTAGCTAGGATTTTGGCTAATTTGTTTGATGTGGCTGATTTGGGTTAATTGTGACTCTGAAAATGAGCCGTATTTATCTTTATGGTTGGCTGATTTGGGTTAATTGTGACTCTGAAAATGAGTGGCTGTATTTATCTTTATGGTTGTTTTTGAAGAAAATTATTATTCCTGAATTATATTGCGTACAACCCCCCCCCAGGAGGGAGTCTGTCTGCTGATTTTTTGGTAAATATTTTGGTGATACCTCTTCTGTTCTTTTGCCTTTCCTTTCGGAACTTATTGTATGGTTGTTCTATCTTCAAGATTTTTGTTCATCTTCATATAACTATTCCGCTGCACAAACTTGACATTTCTTCTTCCTCTTGTCTTTCGTTCCTCTTAGAACCGCAACCGTTGGTGAAGGAAAGAGTCAGACCTGCAGGTCATGCTGTTCCAAACTAATCAGCACGCAAGCATGCATGTCCATTTGCAGACTCGCCAAGTTGAAGCAAGACGCTATTTTGGTTAACTAAATTTTCATGAAAGAAAACCAGCTTAGGATGTAGATTTGTATCCTTCATTGCTTATTCATCTCAAGTCTTTTCTATCAGGATGAAACTCTGAATGTCTGATATATGAATGTAACCTTATATCTGAATTCCAATACATAATTTTTCAGCATTCCAAGACATTCTTGAGTTTACCGTTTTCTGAATATAAGATCCCTCCAGCGTACTCAGCTCTCCTGCCTGGATTAATCTGGACAGGGAAAATGGGAATATCATGCATGCAAAATCCATGGCTAGTGCCTTGTGGGACAGCCTTCCCTTCTTCAACCCACGACCAATATTAGCTTTAGTTTTTTCGAATTCCATATTTCAGTGCTGCTGATTTTCTTGAACTCAATTCTTAGCATTTATTTTGCTCAAACAAAACAGCGAAACAAAATCTGTCTAGGTTACCTTGGCTAGGTGTCGAGCAGAACCGCGGAACTTACAAATATGCTTACTCATGAGTGCCATCCCTTTTTGACAGTTCACTGTGTAATGCTAGACTTTCCTCATTGATTAATGGGTGATTCCATTATAAATATAAAATAAAAATAGGAAAATAAAACAAAAAAAGAATCTCACATCTCTTGTAAGCTTCATCTTACTCCCATCATGAAAAAACAAGAGAAACTCCTTAGGATTGAATAGAACAAGGCAACTTGGCACACATTCTATAAATTTGCATCTCTTAAAAACATCTTGTGGGTCTTAACTGATGACACAACAATTAGAATTCTATGATAAATAGAGCAAATGATATCTTTAACTCCTCTAATATCATTGACTGAGAAATTAATGCACCTCAGCAGTTTTAAAATTTGGTAGTAAAAACATTTCAAGTGGCAAAGGTAGTAACATATTACGCCAGCAACCTTGGTCACTCCAGCAGGGAGTGTTCTCCCTCCTCTGACTTGCTCCATTGCATTACAAGAGTAGAAGTGTTGTATACTGAGCATGAATGAGAAGGCTGTGCTGCGGCAGGGGAGGGGAGGTTGAAAAATGGATTGACTTCTTCATGTAGACTCAAAGTTAATCCCTGTTTATTTACAGCTGCTACAACATACAGGGCAAACAACTGCATCGGACACAGTCTCTAAGCCCCAGGGCCTGTTAAACCTGCACGAGCTCTTAACATCTCAGTTCTCTTGCTTCGTTCCATTACCTTCACGAGCCACTCTACACTTTCTTTGATCCCCATACTGCAATTAAATATCAATCTGTGAGGTGGTGTTTGGATGCTGAGATTGGTTGTCAGATTTCAACATTATTTTCTGAGCCTCTATTGTTCAGGCAGAAATGAACCTAAAGTTCTAGCATGTGCTTACCCATCATATGCTGAAACAGCTTCAAACATGTAAACCCTTTCATCCAACTTCTTAAGGTCTAGATATCGATCAAGCTCATCTGCCGATACAGAATCAGGAAGATCCTGCCATAAAATTTATGTCTAAGAAACAAAAACTTACATTTTGCTTAATTATATGCAAGATCAACAAGCAATATGACAATAGAGGCACAGTAGGTCATACCTGCTTGTTTGCTAATATCAAAAGAGGGGCTCCCTGCAAGTCATCATGCCTAAGAACTTTTTCTGTTAAAACATGTTCAAGGTTTTAGTGCATCATTCTATTACCAATAGTAAGATCTTCATTACGATTAAAACTGTGGCCATAGAATGTCACTTACCCAACTCGGATTTTGCATCTTCAAAACGGGATGGGCAAGCAGCATCAATTACATAAATCAAAGCATGTGCCTCTTCATAATATTTTTCCCAAATTGAGCGAAGACCAGGCTGGCAAGAGAAATGTGTAGAGATACCTCAAACATTGAGCATGTTGCATATTCAGTGTAACACATCATATAAAACCAAAAACCAAAGAATATAATCACTTTTCTAATTGAAATCTCACATTATGTTAGCCTGTTTCTCACATAAAAGTTGTAGTAACACCTAGACAGAGCTTATGCATAATTTTCTTTTAATTAACAACAATAAGCATGACATAATATATAACCTGGAGTATTTTTATGATACATAAGACCACGGATTTAAAATCTGATTCAAAGCCTGTTGTTCAGCAGAGTGCCTCCATTGCAATGGAATTGGCACAACCACAACGATGTAAAAAACACTTAAGCCTTGCCGAGCATAAGAAAACCCAACCTGTGTAGATTTTAGACAGTTTCAGAAAGTTGATTATTTTTTATCAACTTTACATACCTGACCTCCTAGATCCCAAAACAACAGTTTTGAATTTTCCACTTCAATACGACCAATATTAAGTCCAACAGTTGGAACAATCCGATCAGGAGGGAGGCCTTCCAAGTTTGAGTATAATGACTTCAGTTTCTCCAGCAATGTCTACCAATTCACAAACAAAACTTGACAATAAGTGAACTCTCTGGCAACCATAGATAAATGACGAGAGCAATTCTGTAAAGCTTATGATGGATTCAACTATCAAGGCAAAAGAAAAGCATTACCGTCTTCCCAGCCTTGTCGATTCCAAGAATGAGCACATGAAACTCTGTCTTACTAAATATATACTTCCAAAGGCCATAAAACAACGAGAACATCTCTGTGTTGTCTAATCTTATCAATCAGTTGTTCCTTCTAACATTCAAGTCTTAGAAGGAACAAACTTCACGATTCTAAATAGATTACTCTCCTGATCGTTGATTAACAATCCTGAAATACAATGAGAAACAATCCACATTACAGAGAATTCCAACTCAATCTACCTTATCCACATACCGTATCCCTCTGTATATTCACTAATAATTTGATTTAGGTTTCTAACACCACTAAAAGTTATTGAACGCATAATCAAACATCATTGTTAACAAACACTGAATTCGGCAGGCAATTAACCTTTCGACTAACCTCTCTCCATTTGCTCATATTGGCAACTAAAACTCCCCTAATCTCTGCACATGCCATCATTGCAATTGTCACAAAAAGTGGCAATCTAATCAAATCAAATCACATTCCCGTTTTCTTTTTATTACATAACTAAAAATCTTAACTTCCATCTTCAAAAACCAGAAAGATAGATTAAAATCACGATCTGGATTTGAATACACTAATAAGAAACTGAATCACATGTAAATCTCAAGTTCCCACCTCAAAAACCATCAAAGTAAAAGTGACCCAAAATAAAGATTGAGCACAAGCTTGAAAATTGAGAGAAACCCAGCTGCTTTTTAGCATTGAAAATCATAAAAACTTGACAAAAAAAAAAAAAAGCAAAACATTTTCTTTTAAATAAAATATGTTATGGAAAAAATCAAAGGCACATGCATGTAAGAGTAAGGAGTCTTACAGTTTGGTGACAATTGAAAGAGAGAATAATAATAAAGAGTAGTAGTTGCTGATGCTCTGCTATTCTCCTGCTCAAATCTACATGTGATTTCAGAGCTTCTCACTCTTTTTTATTTTATTTTTTGTGAGGTAATTTATTTATTTATTTATATATTCAATAATCTTAGGTTATGTTTGGATGGTTTTAAAGAAGGGATCATCAAAATCGATAAAAATAGAAGTTCTTCTGTTTAATAAGTTGGAGCTTAACTGACATTAATGAAAAAAAAAAATTTAAGTGATCGTTGGAGCTTAACTGACATTAATGAAAAAACATTTTAAGTGATATAGAATTTGAATATATTTTTGTGATTTTTTTTTAAAAAAAGGTTAATGTTAATGGAATTTGAATATATTTTTGTGATTTTTTTTAAAAGGTTAATGTTACTTTATAAATTTTATCAGATTAAACTCTTTACTTTAGTTGAATTTAATAAATTCCTTCATTTATAATTAAATCTCAAATCCATTACTCATTATTTTTGTAATCTAAATCAGGTTTTATAATAAATTAAATAGCATTTTACGCTTAATAAATTTATCTAATTAACTTATGATCTATTTAAAATATACTTTGATTTAAAAAAAAAATTAAAACTATACTATTTTTATTTAAAAAAAATGAAATGTTTCAGGTTGATGTAGTAAAACCGTGTTTAATTACTTTTGTTTTTCTCGATGCTTCCTTTCTTTCTACTTGTCCAAATTCCAAACACGCCGTTAAAGATATGAAAGGGTAGTTTTGGAAACAGCAGGAGAGTTAAGAGATGATAAATGAAAAAGTAAACGCCAAAACGAGCCATTTTTTTGATTGCTAGCAAAACAGAAGTCAGCAGAACATTTCACAAACAGGTACCGATCTATCTTCTCTTTCTCTCATTTTTCTTTTCATTTAATTATTATAATCACTTTTATTACTTTCTATAGTATTTATTTCCTTATTTTATTGATTGATTACCATTAAATTTACTTAAATCATGCACAATCTGTCATTTTTTCTAAACCCAGAAAGAAATTTTGAATTTTTTGTTTATTTTTTAATTCTAATGATCTGTTTTATTATTTAAGTGTATGTTTAATCTGATTTTATCAAGAATTTGACAAATTTCTCTGTCTTTGTTGAATCAGTTCAATCTGCAGCTGTTTCGTAGCCGCCAAAAAGATGAAGTGATTTTTTCAGTTTCCATTTGTTTGCATTCTTGCATACTAGTGTTCTTAATTATCTTTAATAAACAAAAAATGGGTTTTCTTTTCTTTAGTTATCTATGGATGTTTGTATTATGATTGTAATGCTAGGAATCAGCAGGTTCTTATTCAAAGAAAAATGGGTTTTTGGTTTTCTCCTTAATGATTATAGAATATAGTTTATGGAAGTTGTTTATGTAGAGTATTATTATTGGTGGGTTCTTTGTAAATTCCTGTATTTTGATTGCTCGAGTGAGAAACTGGGTTTTCCTGTTTGTTTTTTTCTTAATGATTTATACCGTCTTTGCAGTTTAGTTTACATCTATGTTTTTATTTAGTCGTGAGTTGTTGTAAGATTTGTATTCATGTTGTTCATATGTATTGGGGTGATAACAGGGGAGTAAAATGGAACGAGGATAATCTTGTGGAAATTGAAGCAAATAAGCCTGTGAGGCAGAAAATCACTGAACCCAAGACCCCGTATCACCCCATGATTGATGTTGATGATGGTATGTTGATCTATCTCTTTTTTGCAATACTGTTATTTACTTAGCATTTGAATGTCCATCAAATTGTACAGTAGTGTTTTGCAGGTGTTAACTCTCAAGAGTACCAATATGATGGAGTCAAGCCTTTATGATTTGAGTTTTGTCTAGTATTTCCCAAATTTTGGTTTGAGTTTTCTTTTTGATTACTGGATAACTGCATAAAGCTTTTTTCACTAAATTTGCTGCTTTAAAAGATTGGATAGAATTCCTTATATGCTCTTTAATTTTTGTCTGTAAAATATGACATCTTCCTAGACACTAACCAAAGGTTCCATGCTGGTTTTTTTTTTTTTTCCTATTGTAGATTCTCTTTCTCCAAGGGGGGGCAGCTTTAATGAGGTTATTGAGGATGCAATGCGTGCAGAAGATCTGAGGTCTGCATTGGATATTATGGCATCCTCAAGTAGAAACCCAACTAAACGATCTAGTGGCTGGACATCATCTGAGGATGAGGCTGATCCTATGGAACAAGATGAAGAAGGTCCATCATTGCATCTTTGCTCTTCAGTTTAAGTGTTTTTACTTTAAACTTAAACCCATAGATTGCATAGACAACCATACAATCTTTGAATCAATTTTGTGTTATTGCTTTCACTGTTGTACTGGCATGCCATTATCCAGTTTTGATCACATGAAAGTGGGACTCTGTGAGAGAATTCGGAGAAGTCTGTTTCTTCTGCATTTTTTGCATGAAATGACTGCTCTGAATGATTAACCCTGCTCCCTTGTGGTTGCAACTTGTGAGAGTTTAGCATTGCGCCAATCATTTTTATCATGTATATTAATTTCTTGGGAAGGTATCTGTGAAGAAACAGAAGGTATCGGGTGCTTTTTGTTCTTCTATTCTCCCTCATAATCTTTTGTTTAACAGACATAAATTTTTAGATTCCATCAATCATCTCATCAGCAACTGAAGGGTGTATATGTAGCTCACACACGAGTTCTCTTTAGTTAGGTTTTCACCTTCACCATTGTATATAGCTATGATTTTCTTTGAAGCTTAAATGTCCTTGATTCTTGTGCTTGCGGTTAGGGTTGTATGCACTTTCCCTCGTGCAAAATTGTTGCCATCTTTTTAGCTCTCTTAGTTTGTATATTTCTGCAAGTGCCTCTCCTTGCTCAAGATTACCGATCTCTCAAAATCATTGCCATCTTTTCTTTCTTTCCCTCTAATGTAGTTTTAATAGTTCTGCTTTCATCAGTTCATTTCCCAGCATGATTTTGATGGACTTTCTTTGTTCCTCCACCGTCAGATTCTGAAACGGATAGAAGTTCAAGTTTTAGGGAGCTGAGACGAGCACATTATGATGAGTTTCGGAAAGTGAAGGAACTAAGGCGGAAGGGTTCTTTCCTAGAGGACGAAGATGATGAAGCGAATGGTGTCGAGAAGGAGGGCACTTCATCTTTAACTGCTGGTGTGAGAGATATAGAGATTGAAGAAGGTACTGCAACTTCACATAAAAATTCTTCACCTCCAGCTAATGGGGTTTAGAGGCTATCAAACCAATCTGACACTTGAGAAGCTGACAGTTTTGGCACTTTCATGGTATTTTGTTACAAAACAAGATGTATCTTACCTTCTCTCAAACACAAAGATGTAACCTTTCCTGATTTGTATGTTTTCATGTGTGATTTTACTTGAAATTTGTAAATAGATTTTGAGCCTTGCATTGTCAATTGTCATGAGACAACTTTTTGGTTGCAGCTGCACCCTTGTTCTCCTCCGAAGGAAATAAACATGTGTTTTCTTTTATGGATAATTGAATCTTTTGTTGCTGTTGGCTATGGTTTTACTTGGTGTGTATTATCTTGCAAAGTGCATAGGATGAGCTCAACTGACCATTTTTCTGTTGTTTATGAGAAGGTCAGAGTTGCCCTAATCCTTTTGATGGCAAGCTTTGCACGACATTGCTTTTTTAGAAGTTATTATAAGATGGCGAGTAAAAGATAGCGAAAAAAGAAGTTTTTGTGGCTGAAAATTCAGCAAGCGAAATAAAGTACTCGTGTTTTGGTGATCGAACACTTGTCTCTCGCAACCGAGAGTAACCTATGGTAACGTGAGGTCTTATGTTAAGGTTCGCTTTTGGAACATATGGTAACTCCATGTGTCATTACAATTGGAAGCTGCTTATGGGTGGTGCATTTTGCTTACTCTGTTCACTTCCTCACTCAATCCAGTCCACACACTCTTCCTGATAGATATCCCTTCATGTACTATACAACTTAAAAACAAGAATCGAAAGACAAAACATACAGCAGAAAACAATGGGGACCGAAACCGCTTCAATGTCCTCTCTAGCGTCACGCATATGCAATCACATGGCCTCCATCTTTGCCAAACCCACTGGCCCCCACCCACCACCCTTAGACCTCATGGTCACCACTCTCACTTCCACGGCAGCCCAAAATGGTAGTGTCTTCCTCTATGGGGTTGGTAGGGAGGGCCTGATGCTCAAGGCTCTGTGCATGAGGCTGGCTCACCTTGGCATCTCTACCCACTTTGTCTTTGACATGACAACCCCACCAATCACTTCAAATGACCTCCTCATAGCCTCTGCTGGACCTGGAGGATTCTCAACTGTTGATGCCTTATGCTCACTCGCAAGATCGTATGGTGCTACAGTGTTGTTGTTGACGGCTCAGCCTGAGACAGGATCCTGTGTGAAGCATGCTAGCGTGGTTTGTTATCTGCCAGCACAGACCATGGCTGATGATAAGGGTGATGGCGATGGCGATGGCGGGGAGGAGAAATCTAGGCCTTTAATGCCTTGGCTGATGATAAGGGTGATGGCGATGGCGGAGAGGAGAAATCTAGGCCTTTGATGCCAATGGGAAGTGTTTTTGAGGGGGCCTTGTTTGTGTTCTTTGAGATGGTTGTTTACAAGTTAGGTGAGGCTTTAGGACAGAGCCCTGAGGTCATTCGATCTCGGCATACCAACCTTGAATGAAAAAAATGGTATGTTCTTGTTTTTTTGGATGGTAAATTGCGTGTTTGGGATCGAATGTTTTGTAATTTAAGAAATTACTGCATAATGAATGTTGTCGAAGTTTGCTTCCCTGTTTAATATCATCTAGTCCTTTTCATATGCCTTTTATTTCTTTTTGTTTCGAGACTGCTAGTTTGTTTTTGGGTCGTAAGCAGAAGAGCTAAGAACCCTTTAGTTTATACTGCAAAACAAGTACAATCATACAAGTGGCAAAAAGGGATCTTGTTAGCTTGGATTGCACTTGTTATGGAAGGAAGACATTGAGCCAGTCGAGAGCTCGACTTCCTTGTAATCGCAGCAGGGACACACAGTTCAATACAAGGGTTTCCATGGTTAGACCAGGTCCCAGCCCAATTAGAACACCCCACTTCAAGCCCTTCCCTTTACTGGCCTAGCCTTCCATGACAGATCTCTCCCTCATCTCATCAAGTACAAGGAATGCACACAAGCACTTGCCAAATTCCCATACTCACTTAGTGTGTGCCTAGCAACGCCAAGTTTCTCTACTTTGAACCCAATTTTCGATTCTACCTCGTCAAGAATTGCTCGCCCTCCTGCATGTACAGCCCAAAATAACGAGTTCCAATCACTTGAACCACCACCAATTGGGGTCAAAATTTCTCGAAGAGCCGCGTCAACGTTAGTGGTTATCAGTTCATGCGCATCCTCTGATAAATGGATCGATAGCTCCATTTCGGCAGTATGGTCCTCGATTGCCTGCTCCGAGTCAAGAATCATAACCTGTGCCGCAGAAACGAGTTGCAATAGAGGCTTTTCTATCTGCGTTTCAGGATCTGAGCCTATGATTGCTGCTCCATCACCAAAAAGTGCTTGTCCGACGAGGCAACCCACCTCATCTTCATTATGAGAATGAAAGGCATTACTATTTAGTATCTTCATCATTGCTTTTGAGGATTGATATTGTTTTATTTATTTTTACAGGATTTCTTTCCAGCAATTTTGTAGGCACTCCAAAATCTCCATCTGTTGAGGTCATTTCTAGCTGCCTTTGTTTGTTTTAATGGGGCAGTCTCTCTTTTTGGAGGTTCTTCGTGAATGCCAATACGCAAGCTTTAAATTATTTGCTCATGAACAGTTTCTGAGTCGAGGCATTTTCTCAAAGCTTATATATATGTGCTGCCAAATGCAGCAAAATCACGTCAGTCCTCCCTTTCTCTGTGAAGAGTTGATCCGCCTCCCATGCCGGATTATGGATTAGATCATGTCATCTCTTCAAAGTCATCATCGTGTTTACGGAGCTGTACATGGAAACTTTCCATTAAAATGGATGCGCATGCCTCCAGTCACTTCTTCTTCAAGGTTAGAGATGTACATGAAAACCTCACTCTGAATTGTTGCTTCACTTTCGTTTTTAAACGCAGGATGAACTTCCAAACAATATTTGTTCTTTCGAATTCTGATAGAAAAATTCTTTTTTTTTCATTTTAAATTAATATTTTTAAATTATTTTAATATATGCATATCAAAAATAATTTTTAAAACATTAGGGTACATCATCCACCCGTCTACAGTCTATGATATGTGTGTGTGTGTGTGCCGTCTACAGTCTATGATATGTGTGTGTGTATATATATAAGGTTGGGGAGGTAAATGTTCTTAGTTTTTTTTTTTTTTTACGTGGGATGTCCAGGTCAGCTTGAGCGTACCATGACTAATCCTCACGGCCCACTAAATATCCATGACTAATCCCCACGGCCCATTAAATATTCTGCAAACTCAGTAAGCATGTAAGGCACCGCGAAGGTGACAAACGTGCACGCTAGGATTTGAACCCAGGTGCGGTGAAAGAAACGTGCACGCTAGGATTTGAACCCAGGTACGGTGAAAGAAGACAAGCTTTTTTCACTGCTAGACCAAGCCTTAGTTTGCAGTAAATGTTCTTAGTTCACTATGAAGGACATTGCGTGAGGATGTATAATTTTAAGGTAATTTTTAATGAAAAAGGAAGAAGAAAGGGACGGCATTATGAATTCCTTTTTTAGTGTCGGAGGTTGTATGGTTATTTTTTAAATAATTTTTTATATTAAAAATATTTTTTATTTATTAAAAATGATTTTTAATATTAAGATTTGAAAATATTAAAAATGTACTAATTTAAAATAAATAAAAAATAATAATTTTTTTAAAAATATTTTTAAAATAAAAAACAAAGAGGCTCTAACGTGGGAAAATTATGTTCGAATTTGATAAAATATATTAAGAAAACATGGCGATTAAGGATTGAAGTGACATGCTAATCCTCTTTGTTAAAAATCGAAAGATACGTGCGCGTGTATCATTTTTATTTTATTTATTCATTTTTTAGGTTAGTTTTAATTAAGATTTATTATACATTAAATAATTAGAGTTATATTTAAAATAAATCAGGGACATTTCTTTCCTTCTCTCTTTCTTTGTATTTCAATCCTTGACGTGGCAGACCGACCCCTACCGCTTGCTGTTCCTGTCATGTTCGCCTATGATCACGAGGTCTGCAGTCAATTCAAGTGGATTGCCAGATGGATATCACCACATGGCAGTGTGTGATTAGCACAGGCATCGAGCCCCACGTGCATGGGGGGTTTCCATCACGTGGTCTTGTAATAGCCAGGGAAAAAGGTCAAAGAGCATGGACCTTGC
>NW_011501334.1:44477-46726 GCF_000495115.2 Populus euphratica | reverse complement strand
GAAACTAAATGATGGAGAAAATAGACTCATCAAATCTATACCCCAACAGTCAAAGATCTCAATGACAAGAATAGGATTTAAAAGCATTATGTGACGTTTTGAAATAGATCCCAACTTTTGACAATTTTTACATGACTTGCAGAATGCATGTAAGTCCTTGAACATGGTGGGCCAGTAAAATCTACTTTGTAAGATTTTTGTAGTTGTCTTTCTTGATGAGAAATGGCCTTCACGTGCCTTAGAATGATAAAATTTAATGACATTACTTACCTCATTATCGGGAATGCATCTTCAAAATATTTGATCAAGACAATATTTGAATAAATATGGGTCATCGCCAAAAACAGAAAAATCATCCATATAAATCTCAAGAAAATGTTCAACCATATCACTAAATATACTAAGCATGCATCTTTGAAACGTGGCTGGTGCATTATATAATCCAAAAGGCATCCTTCGATATACAAAAGTACCAAATGGATATGTGAAAGTAGTCTTCTCTTGATCTTCCAATGCAATTTCAATTTGGTTATAACCTGAATAGCAATCTAGAAAATAATAAAATTCATGATCTGCAATTCTTTCTAGGATTTAATCCATTAAAGGTAAGGGAAAATGATCTTTTCTAGTCATTAAATTAAGTTTACTATAATCAATGCACATACGCCAACCAGTAATAGTCCTAGTAAGAATTAACTCATTGTTCTCATTTGTTATCACAATGACTTTAGACTTCTTAGGTACAACTTGGGTAGGACTTACCCATTTGCTATCAGAAATAGGATAAATGATTTCATTATCTAAAAGCTTAATCACTTTATTTTTCACTACTTTTATATTAGGATTGAGCCTTCGTTGCTTTTCCCTAAAGGGTTTAGCATTTTCCTCTAAAAAATTCAGTGTGTACAAATTGAAGGACTAATTCCTTTTATGTCAGCTATGGTCCATCCTAATGCATTATGGTGTATTTTTAGAATTTGTAATAACTAACCTTCTTGATGTGCATTAAGTTTGGAAGAGATTATTTCCGAAAAAGTTTCATTTTCTTTCAAAAATGAGTATTTGAGATTGAATGGCAACGACTTCAAATCAGGTATGGGTGGTTGAACACTTAAAGATATGGACTTAATTGATCGTGGTGGAAGTTCCTCAATTTATAGTCTCCAATTACTTGCCTTGATTCTTCCTGAAAATAAACCCTTTGCAAATCATCAGATTCATCAATCTCAATTTCATTGGAAGGGGTTTGAAATTTATCATGAATTAATTTTTTAGTAAAGTCCATTTCTTGTAAATCATTATCATCTCTAGGTTGTTTGCAAATGTTGAAAATATTCATCTTCAATGTCATGTTTCCAAATGATAGCTTCATCAGTCCATTCCTATAATTAATTAATAGATTAGAAGTTACAAGAAACGAACGTCCTAAAATAACAAGAAATGAATTACATGCTTCAACAGGTTGTATGTCTAAAATAACAAGAAAAACAATTTGTTAGTCCCTAGTAATCAAAGCGTAAAATAGAAAAACAATTTGTATATTCCACAAAGCAAGGTATTCATCATTTAACTTCCATTAATCTATCCAGATAAACAAACTCTCGTTAAATTTATATACCTGCTCAATACCTCTTAACAAGATATTCATAAACCTTTCTTTTGTACTCAATGTATCAACACATAATTATGGGGCTTTTCATGGAAGAAAACAAAATTTTTGTTCTAATGTTTAAGGTTAACTTCATTGGGTTGAGATTATTATTTTTGTCTTCTTTTTTTTTTCTTCTTTTTTTTTAAATAGGATTATTATTTTTGTCTTTTTTTTTTCTTTTTTTTTTTAACTCTATATACATATAATTTAAAAACATCATGCATCTTTAACCCATGTAATGAGCTTTCAGCTAATGACTCCCAAACTAGTTGGTCTTAGGGCATTAGGTGTTAAGACACCCCTACGATCTTAGTAACTCGGGTCGCAGATACTGGTATGTAGATAGTGTAATGTTTGATTCCCTTAAGCTTTTCTCCTCAACCCATGTAACAAGCGTTGGGCCAATAGCTCCCAAGTCAGTTGATTTTAGGGTATTAGGTGTTAAAACACCCCTTCGGGCTTAATTGCTTAGGTTAGGGAGGCTACGAAACCAAACTTATCTACATTTTTATTATTATCATTTTTTTCTTTTTTTTTCTTTTTTTTAATTATATACAATCATTTTCCCTTAGTTGTTACCTTTAACAAAAGAACATAA
>NW_011501334.1:35424-41951 GCF_000495115.2 Populus euphratica | reverse complement strand
TCAATTGGAAACCTATAAACTCTTATTATTGAATTGGAAACCACACACAAAGGAGGTTCCAATCAGATTATAGATTGTTAACATGATTACATTAGTCATCTTATTCAATTAATGCTAGTACTTGTAAATCTCGTCAAGCATTCATGATTATAACTTATGTTAACAACAAATCAAGTTCTTTTCATAGCTCAGGTGTCGGTTATACCATACAATATGGGCTATGAAAGTGCTAAGCATTTATTGTACCAAGTGTTATACAATATAAATCAAAATTAGTCATTTAACAAGCAAAGTATTAAAGAGTGAACAAGATAACAAATATAAAACATGTTAGTATCAAACATTAAAGTCCATATTAAGTTTACACTATACTTATTCTTACACCATTAGTGTAACCTTTTCACCTTGACATAATAAACTTAGCTAGACATAATGAAAGAAAGAAAAATAAATAAACAAAATAAGATAAAAGTTAGCTAAGCAAATGAAAGGCATAAACTTGATATTAATGAAAGCAAAGCATAAATATTACAAAAAATACAAAGAGAGAAAGCAAGAGCGTGATCTTGATCTGGAAACCAAGATACCTAAATGCATGGCAAATGCCTCCTTTTATAGGCCAAAATTGAGAACTATTGATTTGATAACTAATTGATGAGTGGGTGACCAACTCTTGACTTGGTGGCAATCCTTATCTTCTCTTGTCTGCCCAAAACGTCATTGATAACGTCAAAATTGGAGCCAGTTGCAAACATGAAAGTTGTAGGCAATTGTCTCAGCTTTCTTGTGTAAAAAATTCAGCTCATTTGGACTTCTAGAACTCCAGATATGGCCAAAATACCGAACAGTGCTCGGGCTGGAAGACAGATTCGGGCTTCTTTGTTGTTGCTACAATTTGGACTTGATAATGGCCTTTTTAGATCTTGGGCTCCATATGAAAGTTGTAGGCCTATGTCTTACCTTTCCATCCATATAAATTGGACCTAAATCTGAGATCTGTAGCTCCAGATATGACCCAATTACCGAACAGTGTTCCGGTTTGGATTGCACCGACATCTCTTTTCTAAGTTTGGCCATCTCTTTATCCTTGCAATTTAAGTTCTTCAAGTCATCAATCAATCCTTTCATTTATGTGATAGACCTGCATTAAAAATAGACATTTACCACAAATTAAAGGTATCTTATATTATTAGATATATTATTATAAAACATGCTTTGGTTAAGGAGTTATTGATACTTCAAGTGCAAAATGATAATATAAAACCATGATAAAAATGCACTTTTAAGTACTAATCACACCCCCCAACCAGCTTATTACTAGTCCCTAGTAATCAAAGCGTAAAATAGAAAAACAATTTGCAAATTCCACAAAGCAAGGTATTCATGGTCTACGAGAGTTTGAGTAAGGGACTAGTTATGTAAAGAAAAAATGCATCACCCCCAATGTACCCTACCTAAGATAAGTTGCATTGTTATTTGATTTTTTTTCTAAGTTGGGTTTCTATTCATTAGTCTTTTCTAAAGCTCAAGGCAGATTTTTCTTCATGAAAGAGTCTCTACCTTATCGGGTTAAATCCTAACCATTCTAAAGTTTGAATTTTAACATTGTATTTTTATACCTTGTATCTTTAATACATAGGGATACACTTTATCATATAGTTTTACACCTCATAAATATAAAAGTCTACATCTGAACCTTAAAAAATATTTGGAAAAGGCTTTTGATATTTTGATCAAACCCTAATGGAGGATCATAAACTAGTTATAATATTCATTTTTGGATTTTCAAAACATGAGAAAGATGCAATTTTTTAATTAAAACATGCGTTGAAAATTTTTAGGATTTAGTCGTATGCAATAAAATATTTTTTTCTTTTTGAAAATGTTTTGAATTTTATTTAAAAAGTTTTAGGAAAAATCAGGTATTTTAATACCGGATTTGTATTTTACAGAGTAAATATACAACCTGAAATTATGCAAAATTGATAGAAAAACATGTGAGAAAATCACAATTTTTTTTTCAAAGGATTTTTTAATTGTTCATTTTTTTTTAAAAAAAAAAATATATAATATTATATTATATATTAATTAAATATTCTTTCTTGGAAGATGAGAGGCTAATGGCAGCATTGAGTGACATTTTTAGCTGCTAGAGTCGCTGCAGGAGAAAAAAAAAGTGGTTTACAAAGGAGAGAAATAGGTTCACGGTGGTTTTTGATGGTCGATTGGTGGTTAGGCTAACTACCTGTTATGGAGCTAGTGGTGGAGAAGCTGGTGGTGGCTCTGGTTGATGGCTAGAACGGCAAGGGGAGAGAGAGAGTTGCAGAAACGGGGCAGAGAAGCTGGTTTTTAGCTAACTTTGGACCCTATTTTTTCCTCCTTCGGGCCATGAAATCTACCTCTATTTATAGGCAGTAGAAGAGAAAAATCTTGTTTATACTGGGAAAAAATTACAGTCATTGATTTAGTTAGTAAGGATCCTAACCGTTGGCTTAAAGTAGGCATCATGAGTTGTCAACTCTGCAGGAAAAGGCTGATTGAGTTGGCCTTTTTAAGCCAGCATCGGTATCGATGGGTTGTCATTTAGCCTGAACATGCTATATAGGGCTGTAAAGAAATTGCATAAGATTATTTACGTGTTTATAGACGTTAGATGCATTATATGCACTTGCAAAGTATTCTTCTTGAATTGTCATTTCATATATTTGAAAAAGAAGATGAAAAATACCGAAGTTTTGATTTTAGCCAAAGTTCATTTCAGTCCTCTCTCTTTAAATTTGATTTAATTGCATCTATAATTTACCCTAAAACTTTAATTTTCTTATAATTTTATACCTAATTTCAATCAATGAACTTAGCAGTTGCCCAGCCCAAATCCAAAGTGAATTATTTTGTTGCTGGATGCAGAAATGAATTCTGCATGCAACGACCTCGACAAAAAAGAAAGAGGCGAAATAGGGAGGAGAAGAAGTTGTTGTCACTAGTTTAGAGTAAGGTTAGAGGTGGTTTGGTCATGGAAGATGAGAGGCTAATGGCGGCATTGAGTGATATTTTTAGCTGCTAAAGTCACTGCGGGAGAAAAAAAAAAGTGGTTTACAAATGAGAGAAACAGGTTCACGGTGGTTTTCGATGGTCGATTAGTGGTTGGGCTAACTACCTGTCATGGAGCTAGTGGTGGAGAAGCTGTTGATTTAGTTGGTAAGGATCCTAACCGTTGGCTCAAAGTAGGCATCCTGAGTTGTCAACTCTACAGGAAAAGGCTGATTGAGTTGGCCTTTTTAAGCCAACATCGGCATCGATGGGTTGTCATTTAGCCTGAACATGCTATATAGGGCTGTAAAGAAATTGCATAGGATTATTTACATGTAAGATTTGTTAATTTTTATAGACGTTAGATGCATTATATGCACTTGTAAAGTATTCTTCTTGAATTGTCATTTCATATATTTGAAAAAGAAGATGAAAAATACCGAAGTTCTGATTTTAGCCAAAGTTCATTTCAGTCCTCTCTCTTTAAATTTGATTTAATTACATCTATAATTGACCCTAAAACTTTAATTTTTTTATAATTTTATACCTGATTTCAATCAATGAACTTGGCAAAATTAACTTTGGTCTATTACAATTTCAATATTCTCAATTAAACTCAAACTATGCTCTTAAACTTAAACTTTTACCAATTAAGCTCTAAATAAAATTAATTTGACACATTTAAAGTATAATTAAATTTTTGCACTTAATTAAATCTTTCAGTTGGACCCAAATTAATTATTAAACATAATTAAAATTCAATTTGGCCCATGATTAAATCAAATTGGCAGGTTAAAAATTTAATTATATTTTTGGACTTAATTTTTATGCAAATTCATCCAATAATCATTTAATTTGACCTTGAATTTGTATTTTTTTTCTATTTTTGGGTATAATATGGTACAATTAGGCATTAAATTTCCTTCAAAATTACAGTTGTATTTCCCAGCATGCTTTCTCCACTTTTCTAGCCTTTATTTGATTTTTTTTCTTTTTATTTTGAAAAGAAAAAAATAAATTTTAGGGAATAACTTAGAATTGGGTTATGATACTATTTATAAAATTTTGTATTCTCCTATTTGTTATCTTTATTATGTTATTTTGGTATGCATTAGTTAGTGTTAAAGCATAATGATTTCTAGTGGTTAGTGTTGTATGCTAGAATAATCATGACTGAAAGATAATGCAAGACTATACATACTTATCTAGCAGGGAGTGAGGAGGTCTTTTGAAAAAAAAAAGATTTTTAGGAATTGATGAGAGGAGAAATGTTGAGATGGATTACAAAATTAAGGATCTATAACCATCTTTGAGAATTTATTTAAGAGGTAAGAGAAAATAAAGCAACCTATTAATTGTGATAAATGTTATAAAAATTTAGGGTTTTAGATAAACTTTCTTGAATTCCTAGAAACCTCACTAACAAATGAGTTTATCATTGATTGTAGTAGAGATGATTTTTATACACATAGAAGCTCTAAGCTAAATAAGAATAAAACTATTTGGCAAACTAGGGCTTGGCCTAGCGGTGGAAGGGGCTTGTCTCCTTCCACTGCACCCGGGTTCAAGTCCTAGCGTGCACGCCTGTCACTCCCGTAGTGCCTTACATGCCTACTGGATTTGCAGGATATTCAGTGGGCCGTGGGGATTAGTCGTAGTGCGTGTAAGCTGGCCCAGACACCCCATGTAAATCAAAAAAAAAAAAGAATAAAACTATTTGCCAGGTGTTATCTACTAACTTGATATGGGCTTGTAATCCAATCTCCTGCCAATGCTCATCTGATTTTTCGTAAATGTCTCTTTCCTTCTCAACAAGTATTTAAGCTTCCTACCTTACTTTTAATTTATGCCAAACAAGTTTCGTGTCATTCTTTTTGTCTTTAACTTTTTTCTTAGCTGCTATCCTAGCTTTTTTATTTGTTTCTACTACTTATATAGCTTTAGCAAACTATTCTCAATGAAAGTTCTGATCTTATGTTCTTCTTCTAGCATTATATCAACTCATTTTTATTTTTGTTGTTTTCTTTATTATTATTCTTTTAGCTAACTCTCATGCTACCTTTTTTTTGTTTTAACTCTTTTTGGAGCTATTCAATCTTCTTTCCTATTTATTTCTTATTTTCTAGTCTTTTTCTTTTTTCTATCTCATTTCAAAGTTCATTATATAAATACTTTAAAAATATTTTATTTTTTTAATATAAAATTTAAAGTTTTTTAGTATATATACTCTATGTTCGTAAGAAAAAAATTATGGTTTTTTAATGTGAAGTAAAAAATATTTTTAATTGAAATACTTCAATTTAGAAGAATAAGATAGTATCTTTTAATATAGGATAAAAAAAAACATTGTAAAATAATCTTTTAAACTTAATTTTTTATAATATATATAGTTTATATCCACATGAATTGTTTTTTAATTTTTTTCATATAAAATATTAAAACATCAAATATTTTTTTAAAATTTTTCTAGGTGACCCGGAGGTCTTAACTGAGTTTGTTTCATTCAAAATTTAGGCCTGCAATTGGCCTAGAGTAAATCGATCGACTCGCCGGGTAGAATCCTTTTTTTTTCAAATATGTTTTTTCTCTTACTTAAAAACCCTTCTTTTTTCATATTTTTTAGTTGGTTACTAAGTCATTTTAAACTTACTATATAAATACTTAAAGAATATTTTATTTTTTCAATGTGGGATTTGAAGCCCTTTAGTATATATATTCTATGTTCATAAAAAAATTATATTTTTTTCAATGTGGGATAAAAAAAACCTTTTTGGTTGAAATATTTTAACTTAAAAGAATAGGATGGTATATTTCAATATGAGATAAAAAAATCTTTTAAAATAATTTTTTAAACTCAATTGTATACAACATCTATAGTGTATATCTACATGGATTGTTTCTTAATTTTTTCATATAAAATATTAAAACCCAGAATATTTTTTTAAAATTTTTAAAATATTAAAGTCGGGTCTGATAACTATGGTTGCAATGCAAATATAACTTTAAAGAATGCAATTGAAAAGAAATAAAGTGACATGGTCGGTGAAAAAACTAAAAACCAAAAAAAATAGACAAAACCTTCTCTTTTTTATTTTGTTCAGGGACCTCTTTTAAAAAAATATTGATTTTTTTGTTATGTCTTTAATTTTTGGAGTGATTTTTCTAGTTGATCTATGGTTTTATTTTTATCTTTTATATAGATAAACTATATTTTTAAAAATAAAAAAATTTTATTTTGAGATGATATTCGCAATAATTATAGCCTTACATGTTATTCCTTTTTTTTTCTATTCAATCAATTTAATATCTTAATCTACATTTGTCTCTCAGTTATTTAAATTTTTTTAGGTGTCATTAATTATTTTTTATTGATTTATTAACGCATATATTTCTTAGTTTATTTAATTGCATGTGTGCATAAAATTTTTAATTTGTTATATTTTTTAACTACTAAAATGCTTTGAAAAAACCTGTATAGATAATCTATTATAAACAAT
>NW_011501334.1:22887-33985 GCF_000495115.2 Populus euphratica | reverse complement strand
TGTATTCTATGTTTGAGTTTAAATAAATTAAAAAAAATAGATAAAGAAAATTGTATAATATTCAACCATGATGATAAGGAAACTAATTAACTTATACAAACCTATTTTATAATGTAATTAGACACTTCTTTTTTTCAAAATTGTTTTTATATTTCAAACAATTTATGATCACAAAATATTCTTTTAATTTTATAAATTAAATTGAAAAAATACCAATATTTTTATCAAAATTGTTTTCAACCAATATAAATTATAGATTGCACAAATCAATCATTCAAAAAAAATTAATAATTACGAGTTAAATTTAACCTAGAGTCGAAATATCAACTTATTTTAGACTTTATTTTATAAAGGCCGAAACAAACTTAATTTCAAAAAACAAAAACTTTGTTTGATTTATCTACTCAACCAACAAAATTAATTCTTTTAAAGAAATTCGTTGTTTGATTGATGCACTCAATGTAAGATTCTTAACACATAATTCTTTTATTTTTGAAAAAACATTATGTGATAAATACTTTTGATAAAAAATTAAAATTAATATTTTTCGGTAAAAAAATAATCTAAAAACATTAAATTAAAATGCAAATATATATAGTTTAAGTTATAAAATTGTTTTCAACCAGATTTAAAGACAAATGAAGTTCAAAAATTAGTCTTTACAAACCTCAAACACCATCAAACATCAAAACACCAAGGATAAAAGTGAATGAATATTTTTCAAAAATCATTTAAATTCTTTACTGAAATAACACCTTTTCATGTCAAAAATCTGGCAGTATCACTATTTAAGAAATTTGTGTACATTGATAGCGTGTGGCATTGTGTTTTGACTCCATGGTAATATATATATATATAGAGAGAGAGAGAGAGAGAGAGAGTTTAAGCCAAGATCCAAGTGGTACAAGTTTTATCGTTCGGCCATGGCTCTATTAGCCACAAAAAAGTTGTTGCTGGTTGAGCCAAAAGGCCCAAACGGCAACAACAACTGTTGCCTATGCCTGTTTAGGCATAAATGGTTATCATAAAGTCAAAGTCAATTGATTGATTATATATTGTATTATTATATTTATATATATAATTATTATTAATAAAAACTTAATTTATTTTTAATATTTAAATAATATTAGATTAATAAATATAAAGTAAAGATAAAATTTACAGGACAAAAATACATTGTAAAGAAAATTATAAAGTTGTTATAATTATAGGATTTTTATTATATCAAAGCATTATTTCTAAAATATTTCTAATTAATGCTCTCTTAAATATTTTACACTCATTAGAGTCGTAGAAATTGGTATATTGTATGTCATTTTTTTTTATGAAATGAAGTAGTTGTTCTCATAAATTGAGGTATAAGTAATACTTCAAATTTATATATAAATGTTTTTCATAAGACATGTACACCGAATTGACTTGCATAAGAATTTTATATGGAGAGGTCTCCTATGTTTACGAAAAGGCTCATATGATAGTTGTGTAAGTAACCTTTAAACTTGAAATCATTAAGTTATTTTATATAAAAAAGTTATATTTTGATATTGTTATATGTTATCTTAATTGAAATAATAAAAGAGGAGATATTGGGTATATCATGAACTATATAAAGGTACCGGAGTGTTCAAAAAATAATTCATTACCTTATGTGAATTAGAAAAAAAAAACATTTTCATTTGTTCTCAAATAGTATTAATTGAGAAATTCTTGACCAAGGTGAAATGAAATTTGAAAACGATTTCAAATTTTATGCAAACAATAAATTACTATTATATAGAGAACATAAATGATTTAACATTGCAGACATACTTCATGCGTTACTGTTAAATCAAAATATTATTGATAAAAAATGTTAATTACATTGAGAAATCGGTGACTAAAAAGCTAAGTTAAATCACTAATGACTTTTGTAATATTTGGAAAATCATGACATGTTGCTAGACAATATATCTAATCTTCAAATATAAATTAATTAATTGTTGAATTAATAATAAATTATTTTATTTTATTATAATTATAATTTATATACAGGTCAACATATTAGAATCCTAATGGATCACATACATTAAGAACCACCAGTTAGAAATTAAACTGGGATGATTTAATTAAGATTAAAATATAACATGATTAAAATACATTTTAGAAATTAATGATTAAAATATAATTAATACATGGGTTATATTTTTAGACGTACAAAAATCAAGTAACAAAGTTAATTTTTAAAATTGTCTTGAATTAAAATATGGATATTATCCAAAGATAAATTAATATTTTATCAATTTATAGAGTTTTCATAATTAACAAAGTTATACCTTTTTTTTTTGTTATTTGTTGGATAAAAAAATTACATAAGTCACGCGATAAAGAGTTAACACTCTAGGTATAACAATTTATCTTTCTCTCTCTCCTAAAATGTGGTTTAAAAGATTTTTTTTATTAGTGATTCATGTGCATTACCATTAAATATTGGATAAATAGATAATTTATAGTTTGCGACAACTCAATTTTTTAAGGATAATTTTAGATATATCTAACAGGATTTTAAAGATTCCTAAATAATTTTATCTCATTGTTTATGTTATATGTATGGTATTTGAGAAATCCAATTACAAATTATTATTTTTATAATGAAATAAAAATAATTCACCATTACCATTCTCTTTCATTATTTTTAAATTTTAAATTTAATTTAAGATATTAACTTTTTTTTATAATAGTAAAGAAACACCACTTGTAATTCTAGTCTGTTAGGCAATATGAACAGTTTTCGCAAAGATTCTACTACTGATGTGTCCATATTACACAGGAACAAAATGCCAGGGAATAACTTTCTTTTTTAAAAAAAAAAAGTCGAGAATTTTCCTTAAAATATACACCCATTAGTTGCCTTTGCCAAGCTTCTCACTTTACAAATTGTATCGTAATAGTTTGTACGCACCTGGAAGTCCAGAATCGGAAAAGAAAAAGGCCGCTTAGCGGACCCACAAAAGTTCCAAAACACTTGCATTTCTCTTTGAATTTTTTTTTTTTAAATTAGCATGGTAAATTTTGTGTTTTAGAAATATCACAAAGAAAAAACAGCATTTGAAAAAAAAATTAAAAAAAATATATAATTGTCAGTTTAAGGGAACACCCCTTCTTTGGCAATTATTGTCAATCCCCCACGTGGCTACCCATAATTGGACTGTCAAACTGGCAAGCTACGTCCCCATCTCAATCATCACAGCTGTATTTAAATTTCTCGCTCGAGCCAAAAAACAGAAACGCACAAAACCCCTCCCCCAACAGAGAATCAAATGATAGCTAATGTCTGTGTAACCAATCGCGTTACCGAAGTAGCCTAACGACGTGTCACTGTAACATCACCAAGACCATGACCATAACAATAATAATCATGATCACATGCGCTGATGCACCAAATGGACAAGCATGGAACCCATCCAGCCAGATTGTGTCAAGACGCCACGTTACATTTACGATGCCTATCTGTTTGATAGAATAATACCAAATCTGTGGGCCCCTATAATATTCTTGTTTGGCATTCCAACCATCCCTTACTTTTGGATTTTGTACCTTATACACTCTTCAATTATCCCTTGCTTTTTCAATGGTAAAGATATCCTCGTGTCACCTTCTACGTTAAGTTTTATGGTAAAGATATCCTCGTGTCACCTTCTACATTAAGTTTTATTTTAATTTTTTAAAATTATTTTAATATTGATATTAAAAATAATTTTTTTAAAATAAAAAAAATATTATTTTAATATATTTTTAAATAAAAATATTTTAAAAAATAATCATCACTGCAAAACACTATTTAATTCTTATTTCAACCTATTTTAAAATTGCAATGCACCATAAAAAAATTTTAATAAATTCTTTTAAGTGTCAACCCCTAAAGTTTAAGTTTAGAAAAAATTAAATGTAGAAGCTTTTTTAACACCAACCAACTCCTTAAATTTTGGATTATCAAAATTAAAAACAATATACACCTTTCATTCACACATAGTAAAGATGCACTTAATAAAATCTAGCATTCACATGTATGCATGTATTTTATTTAAGTGAATATAAAAAATGGGTATTAAAAAGTCATAATATTGAAACAAAATCCCTAGATTTATGTCATTTCTTAACCAAAAATTAAGACTTAAATACTAAGATTCTAGCATTAAAATTAGATTTATGAAAAAATAATGCAAATAATATTAATTTTCTTAAATAACCAATAATATCTGCCAAGATTATAAGGCCAATAAATCTATATGGTATGATAGTTAAAAGTTGATAGTATTATAGATGCTTAACTAGTATTATATAGTTCTTATTAAAAACAAACCAGTGATGGATGTAGTAAATTGATAATAAGTAAAATTATAATGAAATTCGAATCAAAAAATCATAATACAAATGCATATTAAAGGATTCATTAAACATGTCTAATAAATAGTTATATTTGAATTGTGAAGTTGAGTATTAATCAACTTATTATTGCATTGTTATAGAAAATAAAGATATGGAAATGATGGAAAATTAAAAGTAAACTCAACCAAAATTTTATTGAAATGTAAATTCAATAAATTAAAGGAATATATTGTGGTATAAATAAATGTGTTACAAAATGAAGTAATGGAATGAATTTGATATGTTGGTAAGATAAAAGGATGAAATTTAGAAATAATACAATGAAAAGGAAACATGGTATAAGAGTTTTACAAACTCATAAATAATCTTGGTAGATATTAAAAGATATAATTGAAATTAGTGGGTTGAAATTGAGGTAAGAATATTTACAATGAATGATTATATAAATCAATGTAATGGTATACTATGGGTAATACAATAATAAAGATATAATATCTCAAGTATTAATTGAAAGAAATTATAAGCTATTGTGGATGGAATATATTGTAAATGAATCATAATTAAGAGATTATTCCTAATATTGTCATTATAAAAAAAAAACCAAAGGGATTATTGACCTTTAGGTCTAATATTCATGTTTTTATATATTTTGAAGATAATAATAAAATAATAAAATAGACTAATAATATGCCTTGTTGATAATAAATTTTAAAAATATTTATTCAAAGAACATATTAAGAAATATTGTGAATCTTATGAAGAAATTAATCAAACAGTTTAAGAAAAAAGCAAAGTGAAGAGTTAGATTAAGTGTTTACTTTAAGTGCTTAATATAAATCTTTATAACTTACTTGATAACACCATTAAAATAAACTCACAAACTTCACTAAGCATACATTTAAATAATTGGTAAATCATATGATAAAATTTAAGATAGATAGTTTTAAAAATTCACCAAAAATTAATTCGTTAAAACTAGAATTCTACATGAGCCAATTAACTATTTAGAATAATCAAATCAACAAGTTGATCGTTAGTTCATCAATAATGAACACCTGAGAATTTTACAAGAAAGGGCCAATCAATTCACATGACCAATTTGAAGTGAGCGACTATTTAAGTCGTTAGTGAAATTATAATAACTATAAACATTTAATTTTTAATATATATAATTGCAAAATAAAATAGGAATTTCAAACATATATGATATACAAGTTATTCTAAGATAAATATATTTCAAAATTGTCAATCCTTGATTATATTCTAATTAGTGCTATTAAACATTTACAATCTAATTAAAGAGTATTCAATCTTATTCTCGTTATACTTAAACACCTTCAAATCTTATAAGTGATATTTTATGAGATATAGAGATATTAGAATTTTCAATTCTATTCTCCACTCTATTGAAAGAGTTAATTGTGATAACAAAATCACTTTTGTAAACCTTTAAGAGTTATATAGAAATTTTTGGTATTTGTGAGGTAATTTCACCAAGAACAAATCTTGAAAATGACATATCTATAAGTGAAAAAAATATTGAAAATAACATATCTTCAAGTGATGAAAAAACTTGATATGGACTTATCAAGTGATGTAAAAACTCTTGAAATTGAACTTAAGAAGTAATATAATGCTCAAGTATAGTTTAGTACTTAAGGTGTAGATGTGGATTTGCCGAACCATGTTAAAAGCAAGTTTGCAAATTGTCTACCTTATCTCTTTTCTTTAAGCACTTTAATTATATTATTGGTTATTGTGTTTATTTAAAATAATTTATATTTTTTGTTTTGTCAATATTAGTAATACACCTAACTTACACTCCTCTTAGGTGTCATAATTGCTTTAATCCTTGAACAATAAGGATTTTGTATATGACGGATGAAAAAGTATTATATTGTAAACTACCATGGATTTTGCACAAGTAGTTTAACAATACTGGGTTGTTAATATATATATATATATATATATATATATATATATATATTGATAAATATTAGTCATTATGATTACTTAAATGCTGATTAAACTTAAAACCTTGCATGTGTTATAGAAAATTATCTTGGAAGGTATCAACGCTTCTCAAGGGTTAGCAAGTTATTATCTCTTTGACGGAAAGGTCCTTGTAATTGCTAAGAATTAATTTGTAATCAAGATATCCATATGTAATATTGAAAGTGTTAAAAAACTTATTAGTATGTAAATATAAATTGTGTATACTTGTACATGATGTTATAAGAAAACTACCTATTTTTTTTATATATAAGATCCCTATAAATGATGATACAAAGCATTTGAAAGTTTGAGTCATTACAAATTTAGAAATTTTAGAATCTTGTTGCATATAATAATTTTTTTTATACATTCTAGGATTTTTAGAACACTTGGTATTGATAGTGCATCACCTAAAACATGTGAATCATATGTGATGTACTCTCCTCGCGAAGGCATGACGTCATGACAACCTTTCCTAAACAGTTTCCTAGAAGGTTTTTGGTTTGATAAAGGAGTCGTCACTTAGTATTATCGTTACTAGAAACTATAGATAGTCTTTAGATTCTGGACAAGAAAATAATTGTGTTAAGGTAAAGTATTTGCATCCTTACTATGTCTTACTTGAGGTAAATTGTATTATTTTTTCTCTTTATTTTTTATATTCAGATAATATTTATATTTCTTTCAGCTTACTATGATGATTTTGCTACAATGAATAAACTTTATTTTTGTTAATGACTTGGTCTGGAATGATAAAATGTCCTAAATTATCATTGGGGTTTTTTTCGAGATAAACTTAGAGTTTTTGGCTATAATATCATTACAAATAAAATTTCAAATAAAATTCATTATATTTTTTTTTATCTTTATAATATGAGTGAATGAATTTTGTTATTCCTAATAATATTTTAGTTATTAACCTCATACAAGTTTTTATCATTATATTAAAATGAATAACAATAAATTATTATTCCTAATAATATTTTGGATATTAACTCTTTTTAGGTTTTTTATCCTTATATTAAAAGCTGATGATATTTTCTTGTAAAAAATAAGTTTTTAATATTTTTTAAAATATAGGCCAAATTCCATAGAAATTCTACAATTTTTTTTATAAAATCCATGCAATATTTTTAAAACATGTCAAAATATTTTAGATTTTAAAATAATGCTCAGATAATTTTGAGGATTTATGCAATTAAAACATTTGGTTAATTAAAAAACTTTTTTTTAATCTTTAATCCTTTTTATTTTCTTTTTTTACCATTTATTTAACACAAAAATAAAATAAAAATGCAAACACACACTCTACAATTACATGTTTATGAACCACCAAAATCCAAATGTCAACAATAATTGAAGCACATACATTAATCATCTAAACTTTGCAAAATAGAATTTTGAAGGTCGAAAATAATTTGAAAAACATTGTTGAAAATGTAAGAATAGTGATTTAAGACCTTAAAAGTATAGGAACAATGGTGGTGCTTGTGCTCCATATGCCATCGCCACTGGTGGTGAGTGAAGCCACACAGTGCCTTCGATGAAGACAAAAAAATTGGTGGATCGGGAACATCTCCTTGTTTGCCTTCTTATAGTGGTGATGAGAGATATCGCTATTTGTAAAATTAAGAAAAATCCACAAATAGTTCATTTTTTTTTTTACATATAATTTTTAGTTTCACTTTCTTCTTCTTTTTTGCAAGTGGCTGTAGTGGAAAAGAAAGGGAGTTACTGGTTGTGTTGGGTTGTCATAGGTGGTGGTTAACAATGGTCAAAAGAAGAAAGATGAAATAGGCGAACGAGCATCTCTTATTGCTATAATGAGGAGAAACTAGATATGGGGGAGTTATTAGTTAGATGTTGAGTTATTTTGATTGTGTGGGCTAGAGTTATTGGTCGGAGCTGCTAGCATTCATGGTTGATGATGAAGAGAGAAAAACGAGATGTTATTGGTGCTTAGTTAGTTTAGTGGTGAAGAGGGTTAGCTTTTGGGTTGTTATTTTTGGATTGTTGATTTTGGATTTGGTAGAGTAAAGAATGGTGGTCTTAGATGTCTTCCGGGTTAATAGAATAGAGGCTCGAATGGTAAGACGACGCAAGGATGTTATTTCTTTTCCATTGCTAGTGGCAGTGGTGGTCACAATGGGGTTGAGGTTAGCAAACATGGTTGATGAGTAATTTAAAAAACAACGAGAGAGAAGAAAGTGATGAGGGATGAAGGAAGGGGTGTGATTTGGTTGTTGATTTTTGGACAAGAGTTGGGAAAGATAGGGTCCTAAATGAAAGGAAAAAAATAATGGACATTGTCACTCTTTTCTTTAAAATGGGAGAAAGAGAGAGTGTAGGAAAGACTTTTTTTATATTTTTCTTTTCTATCTTTTAGGTTTCCCTAGATTAACTTTTATTATGGCCTCTCTTTCTTTCTTTTTTTTGGGTAACACATTTAATTTATATTATAATTCATTTGGCTTGAAGGCAAAGCAAACCAAAATCAATCAATAGATTTCAATAATTAATCTATACCACTTGTTTAATTTTTGGAGATTTGTAGGAATAACTTAGAGGCAAAGCAAATAAATATAAATATAGGCCCTTGGATTAAGAATATTGATTATGGAATATTTGATTAAAATTTAGGTTACTTGGTGAGAGGGTTTTTAATTTTAAAATCGATCATATCCAATTTCACAATTATAATTAAATCACTAAAGTAATAAATACTTTTTTTAAAAAAAAAATAGAATATTAACGTCGACTTAATGAGCATGTTAAAAATTAAACGTGTTAAAAGTATATTTTTTTAACTTTAAATTATTTATAAAAAATGCTGCTAATGATATAAACACATTAAGAACATAGTTTTTGAGTTTTTTTTTTTTTGCTTTTTTTTTTGTTTTTGTTCTAAAAAATAGCGTCAAAATTGGGTAATAACAATATGCACTTCTTTTCCATCTAGCTAAAATATATGTAAGCTTCAAATTAAAAGTTATAACTACTAAAATATCCTGTGTTGTTCCTTTATTTTGCCCTTGACACATTCATTGAATTTCAACAAGAATATTTGTAAGAATAGAGGTCCCAATAATTTCTCTAACTCAATCCTATATAAATGTAAAACAATAATTATAAATTTTTCTTCTTAATGCATACAAATATTAGTATTGTTCTCATACCTTGAAATAAAAATTTAATCTTTGATTATTAATTATCTCTTAGGAATCATATCCTCTAGGTCTTTAATAAGATATATGCATAACTTAAGAATTGTTTTTAATACAATTCTAAAGTAATCATGCATAGACCTATTTTACTGACTCTATTTTACTGACCGGATTTATCACCACTTTAGCTACTTTAGCGGCTCGGCCAATTACTCGGGATTCCCGATTATTTCATTTTTTGATGTTAGCAATGTATAGTGGTCAAATAGGATTATTTTCTTCTCAAAATCTTTTACTTTTTTTCATTATGTGGGAGTTAGAATTAATTCCTGTTTATCTACTTCTAGCCATGTGGGGGGGAAAGCAACGTCTGTATTCAGCTACAAAATTTATTTTGTATATTACAAAAATTTATTTTCAACATATTTATAGTAAAGACCATTAATAAAATGAAAATTTGAATTTTAACCTATAATTTGTAAGAATAGAATTACTTGTTTCCTAATAGATACATTTTGCTCCATGATAGGTATATTTGTGTTGATTGTAATTGGTTATGATTTGTGAGGAGGTCACATAAATGATAAAATACAATTGGTTGCCTATAAATTTATTCAATACAATGTTTACCGTTGTGATTCAAAATGCTATTTATATAGAATTCTTTTTGTTTTGTTACATTTGTATATGATTTTTTGGTATATAAATTTTATATCTTTCTTGTTTAATAACAGCATATACAACTACTCTTATATATGCTATATGAATAGATTTATTATTTATAACAAGTAAATGATTTTTTTAGAAAAAGTAGTAATTTCCAAATTCATAATAATTTATAAATAAAAAATAGAAAATTTATAATAATTTCTAAATTTATAGCAAAAAAAAGATTAATGCATAAGATTAATATAGAAAATTTTATTATAATAAGTAATAAACCCATAACAAAGAAAACATGTTAATAAATTTTATCCATAAGGTTGAAAATGAGAAAATAAAACACTAAAAATTAAAAGTGAACATTTTCGGTTCGGTTTGGTTTTTACCTTTAAAAAACAACCAAACCAGAAAAAAATAAAAAAAGAAAAGAGGAACCCAAACCGAACCAAAATCGGTCCAAACCGACTAGTTTCCAGTTCCGGTTCGCTTTTTGAGTTCCAAAACCAAAAAAACCTATGGTTTTTTTTTCTTTGTAACTGAAATGTGCATTTGTTCAGCATTAAATTTACTCCCATAAAACCTCATTAACATCATCAAAGGAAAGAAAGAAAAGGAAAGGAAGTCATTTTAATTGTTTTCTTCTCTGAAAAAACACGATCGCCAACATCAAATGTTGGATACATGGACAAAGAAGAAATGAATCTTGGCTCGGCTACAAAAGAACAACATACAAGGGAAATAATAACAACAAACACAATCTTCGCATCACCAGTGATTGATACTTAAAAGTGTATTTTTATCAAGGTTTTATATCATCATTTTGCACTTGAAGTATCAATAACTCCTTAACTAAAGCATGTTTTATAATAAGATATCTAATAATATAAGATACCTTTAAGTTGTGGTAAATG
>NW_011501334.1:22505-22608 GCF_000495115.2 Populus euphratica | reverse complement strand
CTAAAAAGGTCATTTTCAAGTCCAAATTGTTGCAACAACAAAGAAGCCCGAATCTATCCTCCTGCCTGAGCATTGTTCAGTATTTTGGGCATATCTGAAATTT
>NW_011501334.1:15815-17330 GCF_000495115.2 Populus euphratica | reverse complement strand
TACTGTTGTTGTTATTGTTGTTTTATAATTGTTGTTTATAATTTGTACAATTAACCTCCCTGTGGTTCGACCCCGGTCTTGCCGGGTTATTTATTACTTCGACACTCCTACACTTGGGAGAAGACATTAATCTTTTAGTCGTGTCAACCAACAGTGAAATTTAACCACTTTGGCAAAATATCATCTTTTTTCTCCATCTCCCTATTGCCATCACCATCATCCCCACCTTCACCTTCCACACCATCACCACCAGAATCCACCTCTGCTTTAGTCTCTTCATCAAAATCCTTAACCCTATAACAAATTAATCTTTGAAATTGAACCGAAAGTTTTAAATCTTAGTGAGGTTTTAAATTTTAAGTTTCAAGTTGGAGTTTTCGGGAAAAGAGGAAATGGCTTGGTTTATTTTTAGACATTGTTTGTATCTCTAAACTTTTAGAGGGAGGGGACAACTGTTAATGGGAGGGGGCGGGGCCGTGGTTGTGTCACTATAGCTGAAAAGATTAATGGGAGGGGAGGGACAACTATGTGAAATTGAAATTGAAAGTGAAAGAAATGAAAAATGTTATGTTAAGGTTAATCTTTAATGCCTAATGGCTAATAGGAGGGAGGACGCAGCTAACAGCTCACAACTTGGTTTATTTTATTTTTTATTTTTAAACCAAATCGGCTCGATTCGGTTCGGGTTGGCTGGTTCAGGCACATCAAAACCAAAAATCGAACTGAACCGGATATTTTTTTAAATATTTTAACCAATTTAATCGGTTTTTTACCGGTTCAGTTTTTTCGATTATTTTTTATTTTTTCAATTAAATTAATTTTTTGGTTTTTTTACTCAACTGTACTAAAAATAAAAAAATATATTAAAAAAATAATTACATGTAGTTTAATTTGACCGTGAAGAATGTTGTTTTTACTAGAAAGATGTAGTTGTTTAACGTTAGCAAGTGAATAAGATGAGGAAAAAAAAAGTGTATTTCTTTGCTAAGAGCAAGAAAAAAAAATTCCTTAGTAAAAATATTTATTATTTAAATTAATTTGAAATTACTTTTCATTAATTAACTTTTCTAAAATTCATTAAATATTACAAAGTTTAAAAAATAATTTTCACAAACGCCTAATAGCTTGTACTATTTTGATATGTTTATCTAAAGGCTATTAATAGTGGGCCCCTTTTATAATCAACGATCCAGATCCACCTAATCATGCCCGTCGCGTTTTACTAATGGTCCCTATATATAAGGTCCTCGCTTCTATTGCTATACTCCGACAAAAACACACCCCTTCTCGATTCTCGCAGTCTCTCTCTTTCAAAAAATGGATCGGAATGGTATCCTTGGCTGGACACTGATTTGCGTCCTTGTGGCCGGTGTCGGTGGCCAAGCACCGGCTGCGACGCCGACATCAACTCCGGCGACTCCAACAACTCCTTCCGTACCATTAGCTGCACCTGCTAAAGCACCTGCAAAACCTACAACGCCAGCTCCCGTATCATCACCACCGGCGGGAAAACCA
>NW_011501334.1:0-15644 GCF_000495115.2 Populus euphratica | reverse complement strand
CACCGGGGGTAACACCAGTAGCATCTTCACCGAAACAGACTGTTCCAACTCCAGTGGCAACGCCATTGGCTACACCACCCCCAGCCGTGACTCCAGTTAGCTCCCCTCCGGCTCCGGTTCCTGTTAGCTCTCCACCGGAAAAATCTCCTCCGTCTCCAGTGCCTGTTGCTCCACCGACAAGTTCGCCTGTGGCTGCACCGACAGCAGAGCTCCCTGCTCCTACTCCTAGTAAAAAGAAGCCAAAGGAGGCACCGGCTCCTGGTCCGGCATTGTTGAGCCCACCTGCACCACCAACGGAGGCTCCTGGACCTAGCGCAGAATCCATGTCTCCTGGTTCTATCGCTGACGACGTAAGTTCTATCATTTCATCTTTATTTTTTTATGAACAACTTTGAAATTGGGTTTAACATGTGTGATAAGGCAATGCGGCAATAGATCTAGAAAACACAAATCATGAAAAGTTTATTAAAATGGAAAGATCCAGTTAGGGTTTTTGGTTTGGTAAGAGAACCGTAATGTAATTAATTATTGACGATGTTATTAGGTGTGTAATGTTATACCAGTAGGAGCTCATTTATATTTCCTAATATGAAGCCGATTATTGTGCTTGCTTGCTGTCTTAAGTGGATCGGTATTATTTTTTATTTTATTCATTTCTGTAATTATTAATAATTATATTAAATTTAATATATTTTATGTGTTTGAATATATATTAGCTAAAATGATTGTGCAAAGCGTAGGATTTAAATTATGTAGCAAAAATGTATTGTTTGAGTTTAAATTTCATTTTCTTATTTATGCTTTTTTTTATTATTATTAAACCGTGTTTTTCTTATTAATATCATGGTTATTGAAATCAAAACTTAAATCAATTAAAATAGATGTTTTAAAAAAATCCAAGTGATTTGAATTAAAGAGAAAAAAAAAGTGTTTCATCTTCCAAAACTTTCCTTTTATTATTCATTTATTTCTTTTTTTTATTATGATGAAAACATATTTGTTTATTAGAATCCTATTTTTTTAAACAAAAACCTATACTGATTCATAAAGCAATCTTTAACCAAGAAACAAAAAATAATGTTTCAATTATATCTATATGACTATATAAAAAAGAAAAAGAATAATTAATTTGAAGAAATAATATAAAAAATTAAAAATAATAAAAAATATATGTTATTCTTATTGTGCAATATTGTTTTTGAAAAAATTATGTATATTAGTTTTATATATTATTATTATTATTTTTTAAATTGTAAATATTATCATAAAGGTTCTAATCTTATATAAAAAATATGACATAACTGAATGATATTTTAAATGTCATTGTAATTATTTATTTAAGTAGGATTTTATTTTAAGATAAAAAAGAACAATTAAAAAAATAGAAAAGAAGGGCAGGATTTGATTTTTAAGATATTAAAAAAACAATTAAAAAATAGAAAAGAAGGGCAAAGAGAATCGAGTCCTAATGTGCCTAGACCTTAAATTAAAGGTCAAGCATTCTTGGACTTGCAAGATTAGGCTCTCAAGCTCGTCTGCCTTTTAAAATCAAAGGCTAGGCATGCCTAGGCTTTCAAGCCAAGCTCGTGCATATGGACTTTTTAGAAATGCCCATGCGTGCCTGGACCTTGGAGTTCATGCCTACACCTTTTTTTAGACCATTAAAATTTAAATTTCAATATATTCACATTTAAAAAATAAGTAAAAAAACATTTTAGGATCCTCCAAAACTCTATTCCTAGCCACTAAACACATTCTAATCAACTTAAACTCAAAACTAAATTAAACTAAAACAAAATTTCTGGACCTTGATTATTTTTTATCGGTATCATTAAAAGCTGAAACCACCTCTATTTCTCTCCTTCTTTTAAGTCAAACCCATAACCATCTCTATCGTACTCCTTTTCTAAAGTCTAACTCATAGACACCCAAATGAGGGTGTCTATGAGTTAGACTTTCCTCTTGTGTTTTCTAAAGTCTAACTCATAGACACCCAAGGGTGTCTATGAGTTAGACTTTCCTCGTGTTTTTTTTTTACTGAAATAAAGATTTTGATAAAATAGAGATCAAATTGTTGATAGACGCTCCATGAACAGTATAAATAAAAAAACTTATCCTTTTTCATTGTTAATTTCTGTTCTTGTTATTTTTTTAATTAAACCCTATAACTGTATATCGTAATAGCAATCAGTAATGTTTCAATGTAAGAAGTACATAGCCGTGAGTATTTTGTTGAGCAGTGAAGATGATGGAGATACATCTCGTCGGTGCTTGCTAAATAACTAGTGATATGTGAAGTGTGAAAAAAGAAGAAGAAGAAGATGAAAGCTACGGCAGCTTCGTGTCTCACACTCGAGACTGGTTCTGGTACAAGACTAGTAAACGCGTTTTGTAGCATGTGAGATGCACTTTCTGACAATTGAACTCCCATTCCCAAAAGAGTTGTCCACGACTCTGACATCAATGGGATTTGCACGCTTGGCTCACCGCCGACAACTTTTGATCAGATGTTAGAAGTTCCCGGAATCATTTCAACCACCGGAATCTCGCACTCGATACTAGTTCATACCAGTTTATGCATGGAAAGATCTCTCTGAGGAAATAATGCTCGGTAGGGTAATTGTTGCGAGCGTCAGAATGCGATTTTAACGTGGGTCAAGCTATAGAGAAATGTTTTGTTACTGTAGATATGAATTTAGGTGCAGTAAATATTATAATTTTTTGTTTTTTTGAGTTCTAAATTTTGAGCGAACCAATTATTGCAGAGTGGAGCGGAAAGAACAAGATGCTTTCAGAAGATAGCAGGAGGTTTGGCATTGGGAGGGGGTCTGCTTGCTTTGATCTTCTAGAGAGATCATGTTCTTATCCTCTTATCTCCTGGAGTATAATTATTATTATTATTTTGATCACATTGGATATTATTTAAATTTATTTTGACACTGTCTGGTTAAATTATTACTGTTGATACCCCATGGCGCGTGGTTTGGTTTCATCGTTCCTGATGGAAAGGGGTGGGAGGCATTAGGGATTCATTTGTATGTATTTATCCTCTTGGGAGATTTTGAGTGCTACTTTGTATTCTGTAGTTTTCTTCTGTTCGCTCTCTCTCTTCTTGGATTATTACAGACATGATGATTCTCTCTTGCTTGCTTTTTACGTTTTGTATTGAGCACACCTGTCTAGGTATTCCTTTATTCCTTACTTGTTTGTTATTTAATGAGAAAAAACTGTTGATTATAAGAGAAAGCTACCAGGAAGAAAGAAAGATGGCGGCGAGCATTGGCCAGGCGATTAGATTTTGATGAGTCAGCTCGGTAGAGCTCGTGAGTTAGCTTATAAGATAATTTAATTATTTATAAAGGGTTTGCATGGTGTTGCGGAGTTAAAATCTTCTATCAATGAGATCTAGGAGTGCGGTTCGTCCATTGGTCGTGGTAAGAGCTTCGTTTGACTCTGTTATTTGGGAGGAAAGTCCTATTTTGAGAAATCGTGGCCAGGGAATTTCAGAAAGCTCTATTTGCCATTTATGAAAGGACTAGATGTTATCTAAAACACCAACGCTATGAAGAATTTGATCATATTTATTTTCCTATAACAGATAAAAAAGAGTGTAATATGTTTTATATTAATAAATTACTCTCTTTAAAAAAATGGTATGATGGAGCTCTTTGATCTTTCTTTAACTACATTGATTATAAATCCATTATGATATTAATGAATTTCTTAAAATCAATTTTAATAAATGGATCGTTTGATTTCCTAATTAAATAATATTTCAATTAGATTTTCAAATTAATTGAAATAGCTAGTGTATAAATAAAGATTTAATTTAAATCCAATAAAGATATCGCAAGGCACTTGTATTTAATTAATTTTTTACTATAAAGATAAAGAGATTTTTTTTTTATTTTCATTTAATTAAGGCTTTAATTTTTTACTTTCTTTTTAATTTCATCCCTAAATGCATTAATTGAACTCACTCATTTGCATTAATTGAACTCACTCATTTGGCCGCTTCTTACAATCATGCAATTTTAAACCTAACTTGGCTCTAATGAATAATTTAAGCAAGATTTCAATCAATTTGAACCCAACATGTTCATTGCAATTTTGAGTCCGAAAAGGCTGCAACAAACTTAGGTCTAGTAAGACTTAAAAAATTCAAAATCATAACATGATGTGAACCGCATGTCATTTTTATGAATTGTGTAATCTTTACTAATAAATGTACATGCTTAATGCAACACAAAAATCTCATTTTTTAAAGCATAAATGTACATGCTTAATGCAACACAAAACTCTCATTTTTTAAAGAAAAAAAAAAAAAAAACATTTAACTTTGAAACCTTTTCTTACCATGTTTTACTTGCATTTAGCCAAAAAAATCTATCTGAGCTAGTTATAAATAAATTTCATTAAATATAACTTTTTTCTCACAAACCCAACTAACCCTCGCCCTGTATGCCAATAAAATATCCAAGAAAACATCTTAACATTGAATAATATGTTTTGGGCTCTCAACTAAAAAAATTTAATATTCATAAAAATACTTTTAAAACTTAATGATTTTTTTTTCAACAATTAGATTTGAATGAATATAGTCATTAAAATTTGCAGCAAAACAATGAGTCGAGTAACTAGAGAACATCAAAACAAAAACAATAAAATCAGATAGTTAAGTGGAGGACATCAGAATAAAAGCAACAAATTCAGATTATCAATGATAAAATTAAAAATAGGGACCTATACTTCAAACAAGTAAGTATTTATTTATTACTATACAATATTCTCATGAGGCTCATATGTAAATTCAGTAAATTTGAACCCAATAAGGTTCATTATAATTTTAAACCCATCAAGGTTCCAACAAATTTGAGTCCAGCAAGACTTTAACGAATTTGAAACCAGTAAGGTTCATAATAATTTTGAGCCTAACATGACTCCGGTAAACTTGAGTACAATAAGATTCTAGTTAATCTGAAGCCAACAATGTTCTTTGTAATTTTAAGCCTATCAAAACTCCAACAAACTTTAGTCCAACAAGACTCTAGCAAATTTAAACCCAACAAGATTAATTGAAATTTTAAGCCTGCTATGGCTCTTGTAAACTTGAGTCTTAGCAAAACTCTAGCAAAATGAATCCAAAAATGTTCATTGCAATTTTAAGCTCAATAAGACTCCAGTAAATTTAAGTCCCACAAAACTTTAGCAAATATGAAGCCAACAAGGTTCATTGAAATTTTGATCTAATTTTAATTTTTTACTAATAGAGTAGTCATCTCTAAGTTGACCTAATTTTAGTTTCTTAAAAAAAAGTGGTTGTATCCAAGTTAACGTATTTTAGTTTTTTGCAAAGAAAGTAGTCCCATTTGATTTGATCCAATTTTGAATTTCTGCATTGAGGTTGATCGTCTTTGATTTGACCCATTTTATTTAAAAAATATTATTTTTCTTTACAAGCTTACTACATAAATGCAAATTATTTTTATATTATACAACAAGCATTGTAAAAAGGGGACAATTATCATAACCCATATTTTGATTCCCATTATTTTTTAAATAAAATTACCAATAATATATTTTAAATTTTAATCATTATTTTAGTTACTTGTTTTTATTTAATTTTTTTGTATAAAAAAGAGAAAAATATTATGTCATTTTCATTTCAATCCCTAGCTTTTGGATTTTTTTTAATTTTCATTAAAGTAAGCCTTTAATTTTAGATTTTCTTTTTAATTACATCCCTAAATACATTAATTGAACCCTCTATTTTGGATTTTTTATTTTTATAATTTACATATTGGTTTCTAAAATTATGTAATTTTGACAAACTTTGCTCTAATTTTCACCTTTTCTCTTCAATTTCATTAGGAAAACTAGGAAAGGCTCCCTCTTTTAGAAGAAAAACTTCTTCCACCCATTTGCTTGATCATCTTCCTTTTATTCATACTTAACTAATACACCTGTATAAACAAAACTAATTGAACCTCCATATTCATTTTAAATAACTCAAACCCGATTGAATGAACCATGATAATACCTCTAAATCATTATCATTTTCTTCAACCAAAACACCACCAATATCCAGGAATAGCCTTCACCAATATATTCTTTCCCTTCATTCTTAACGTAGAAACCAACATTTTTCCCTCCACTTTCAGCGTAGAAACCACCATCTTCATCAACCATTTGCATTATCCTCTTAACAAAAAAATAAAAAAATCCTTTTCATTTTAATCCTGGCTTTCAGGTCTTTTTAATTTTCATTCAATTCAGGGATTAGTTTTAGATTTTTTTTCCAACTCCATCCTTAAGTGCATTAATCAAACCATTTAATTTGGTCACTTTTTACAATTTAGTCTTCGGTTTCCAAAATTACACAATTATGACCAATTATGCCAGAATTCTCACTTTTTCACTTCAATTTCACCCTGATTGAATTAATTGAGTCCTTTTAATTCTTATATAATTTTTTAATTTTGGCCCTAATTGAATTAATTGAAGTCTATAATTTGGGTTTCTTCTCCGGTTTAGTCCTTGGTCCTCTAATTCTTTTAATTAAATCCAAGTTAAACTATTTTTATTAAGATACTTTTTAATTAAGTCCCTAATTGCATTCTAAATTATTCATGATAGTTTTTTTACCTTTTTTTACTCAATCTTTAGATTTTAAAGTCAATTATTTGTCTAATTTTACCTCCAACTATATTGTTTTTATGTATGTATGTGTATATATATATATATATATATATATAGACGTGATTTGTATATGTTGTGTGAGTTTAAATATTTCTAATAAAAGCATTTTCATAGTAACACAAAAATTAAAACAAACAAATAAAAATAATTTATTGTTGTAAACTTCTCTTTTGTGTTGTGTAGTATTTTTCGTGATATAATAATTTGGATTGTGTCATCGTGTTTTCATATAGACCTAAATAAGTAAGAGTGGTATCTTTTGAGCCTATTCTAGACTTAGTAAAAGGAAAGGGCCTAAGGCCTATTTTTTTCTCATCTTTATGGTCCAATGCTCATTTTAGAAATGGTTAATTCGACAAGCCTTATTTTTAAAGGATTGATGTCAAATTTTTTACAAATCACCTAAATCAATAAGTCTCCTACTTCTAAGGACCAATATTAAATTATTTATTAAAAATGATAAAAGGATTGTAAGTAAGCTTAGGAAATAATAAGAATATTTCATGGCAAATAAAAAGATAGATTTATAAGAAAACATGTGGTAAAGCTAACATTTCATTTGAAAAAAATATGGTAAAGATGATATTATTCTTCCATTAAGCGTAATTAACTCTTTATTCGAATCTCTAAAACTAGTGCTAATCTTTAGGATTCTTATTTTTCTCTAATTACTAGGTGGCGACTTACATTTTTCATATATTTTCCCATTTTATTTTGAAAAGTCCCATTGATATCTAGGTGGGATAACATAGTGTGACATTCCTTATTTTTTTGGTAAGTGGCCTTATTATTTTTAAGTTCAAATAGCATAATCCTTATACAAAAAGGTCACCTTATCTATTATAAAAGATGTTTTCTCCTCATCTTTAGAATGCCAAGGGATCTAGTTGTAGCTCAAACTCGTATTTAGGGAGCTTAAGAACTCAAACTCGATCATGAAGTTTACAAGTCTATCTATTTTAGGTAGAGGAAACTTATCTATAGGATAAATTTTATTGAGATCAATGAAGTTTGCACATATCCATTATTTTCCATGGATTTTATTTATTATGATTATTTTATCGAGTCATTCAAGGTACATCACTTCCCAAATAAAACTAGCTTCAAGGAGTTTATCCACCTCCTCATATATAACTTTTATCTTTGGAAGGGAAAGTTGGGTTTACCTTTGGCTTATAGGCTGACATGTCAAGGTTAATGCTAAACTTATATGAGGGCTAAAAAATAAAGTTATCTTTTTAGATGTTAAGGATCTTTATAAGGGCTTTTCCCTGTCAATGATCCAAAATAGAGCCAATATTGGTGTTCATGCTTGTATTTGCTCATGAAGGTTGACCTTTTGTAACACTTATATTACTTCCATGCACATCTCTTTTCTTTTCTTCATGAACCTTTTCTAGTCTACCACTAAAGCTATTTTGCCTAAAGACAAGTGAAGATTCATCTTCTATAGCCTATTTGGTTCTCTTCTTATGATGGCCACCCTTTTTTGACATAAAACTTTATGGTTAAGTATCTTATACTAATAAAATCATTAATTTCATGGAGAAACGGTTTACATATGATAGGATTATAAAAGCCTTCATCCTTTAGGGTCATTTTAAGTAAAAAAATAGGGATTATAATGGGCTTATTAGGATAATTATTCCTCCTTATATATCATGTCAATTACATTTTCTTAGAGGTTGTACTAGTTGGGGTTAACTCGATCATCTTATAACCGTGTTAGGTGGTTCTATAAAAATTATATGTTCCTTGAGCATGACGTGTGACACTACTAAAAGATTGATGTCTTCTTTTAAATATAGGAGTGTCGAAGTAATAAATAACCCGGCAAGACCGAGGTCGAACCACATGGAGGTTAATTGTATAAATTATAGATAACAATAACATAATAACAACAACAACAACAATATCAAATAATAGCAGCAATAGTAGTAATGGTAGTTGTAGTAGTAGTAGTAGTAGTAGTATTAATAATAATAATAAAGAAGAAAAAGTTGATGAGAACTTTGAGATGGAAAATTAAACAATGATAATAACAAATGTCAAAGTTAGATGATCTATTAATGGTATGTCAAAGAAGTATAGTATAAACTCTTATTATTCAATTGAAATCACACACAAAGGAGGTTCCAATCGGATTATAAATTGTTAACATGATTACATTAGTTATCTTATTCGATTAATGCTAATACTTGTAAATCTCGTTAGGCATTCATGATTATAACTTATGTTAACAACAAATCAAGTTTCTTTCATAACTCAGGTGTCGGTTATACCATACAGTATAGGCTATAAAAGTGTCGAGCATTTTTTGAACCAAGTGTTATACAACATAAATCTAGATTAGTCATTTAACAAGCAAAGTATTAAAGAGTGAACAAGATAACAAATATAAAATATGTTAGTATCGAACATTAAAGTTCATGTTAAGTTTACACTATACTTATTCTTACACCATTAATATAACATTTTCACCTTGACATAATAAACTTAACTAAATATAATGAAAGAAAAAAAATAAACAAAATAGGAACATAAATAAGATAAAAGTTAACTAAGTAAAGGAAAGGAATTGAAAGGCATAAACTTGATATTAATGAAAGCAAAACTTAAGCATTACAAAAATACAAAGAGAGAAAGCAAGAACATGATCTTGATCTGAAAATCAAGATGCCTAAATGCATGGCAAATGCCTCCTTTTATAGGCTAAAATTGAGAACTATTGATTTGATGACTAATTGATGAGTAGGTGGCTAACTCTTGACTTGGTGATAATCTTTATCTTCTCTTGTTTGCCCAAAACGTCATTGATAACATCAGAATTGGAACCAATTAAAAAATGACAGTTATAGGAAATTATCTTAATCTTCCAGGAAAAACAATGGAGGTCATTTGGACGTCTATAACTCCAGATATGGGTCAAACACTGAACAGTGCTCAGGCTGGAGGATAGATTCAGACTTCTTTGTTGTTGCTATAATTTGGATTTGAAAATAGTCTTTTTAAATCTTGGGATCCATATGAAAGTTGTAGGCCTATGTCTTACCTTTCCATCCATATAAATTGGACTTAAATCTAAGATCTATAGCTCCAGATATGATCCAATTACCAAACAGTGTTCTGGTTTGGACTGCACCACCATTTCTTTTCTAAGTTTGGCCATCTCTTTGTCCTTTTAATTTCAGTTCTTAAACTCATTAATCAATCCTTTCATTTATGTGATAGGCCTATATTTAAAATGAATATTTACTACAAATTAAAGGTATATTATATTAATAGATATGTTATTATAAAACATGTTTTAGTTAAGGAGTTATTGATACTTTAAGTGCAAAATGATGATATAAAACCTTGATAAAAATGCACTTTTAAGTACTAATCACACCTCCCAATCAGCTTATTACTAGTTCCTAGTAATCAAAGAGATAAATGGAAAAACAATTTGTGAATTCTGCAAAGCAAGGTATTCATCATTCAACTGCCATTAATCTATCCGGATAAACAAACTCTCATTAAATTTATATATTTTCTCAATATCTCTTAAATAAGATATTAATAAACCTTTATTTTATGCTCAATATATCAACACATAGTTATGAGGCTTTTTTTTGGAAGAAAACAAAATTTTTGTTTTAATGTTTAAGGTTAACTTCTTTGGGTTGGGATTATTATTATTATTTTTTTAATATATATACATATAACTTAAAACACCATACATCTTTAACCCATGTAACGAGCTTTCGACTAATGACTCTCAGACCAATTAGTCTTAGGGCATTAGGTATTGAGACACCCCTATAAGCTTAGTAACTCGAGTTGCCGATACTAATACGTAGATAGTGCAATGTTTGATTTTCTTAAGCTTTTCTCCTCAACCTATGTAACAAGTGTTGGGTCAATAGCTTCCAAGTCAGTTGACTTTAGGGTATTAGGTGTTAAAACACCCCTTCGACTTTAATTGCTCAGGTTAGGGAAGCTACGAAACCAAACTTATCTATATTTTTATTATCATCATTTTTTTCTTTTTCTATTTTTTCTATTTTTTTGTTTTTTTAATTATATACTATTCCTTTCCCTTAGTTGTTACCTTTAACAAAAGAACATAAATAATGTAATAATCCACTATGCAACCCATAATCATATGTTAAAGTGTTTATGTGAAAATTAAGGTTTAAGAATACATGTTATATGAGTATATGAGTAGAATTAAGTGATAACAATGTGAGAGTTTGTAAACTTGAATATTTCAAGAAGTATTATGATAGACCTTGTTAAGAATGGTTACTAAGATGCGTCTTAAGAGTTACTTTAACAAAAGAGCTCCTTTACTCTATCATTCTAGTAACAACAATTTTGAACATGTTTTATGAAATAGAAAACACAGTTAGTTAAATTTTTTTGGTCAACTACTACCCTCTTTCCCCAACTAAAACGAGACATTGTCCTCAATTTCCTAAGGTAGAAAGATAGGATATAAAAGACATCACCTAAAATAACAAATACTGACAAACCTGAAACACACTTAAACAAATATAAGAAACAACAAAACACAAATATTATGTTATTAATAAAACCCAAAGACATAAAGATTCACAAATGAAGACTAAAATTCAATCTAAGCTTTTTACAACTTTTTATAGATGACCAATTTATGCGACTCATGGAGGGATCAATTACAGGAATGAAAGATTGTAGTTAGTCAATCAATTGTTCAGTAGTAGCAGGAGAGATTATGATTTGTCGTGCATAAGATGTTAGAAATTCTTGTTCCATAACATGATAAATAAATGACAACAACTTATCATAATAACCATCAACATTTAACAGACCTATAAGTTTATGGTGAATGTATAGTTGGGCCCAAGAGAAAATATGAAAGATCTCTTCCAATGCAACGAAGGCTCAATCCATATAATATACTTGTTGTATTTTCCTAGAGGGTTTAACATTTTCCTCCAAATAAATTCTATGTGCACAAATCAAAGGACTAATTCTTTTTATGTCAGCTATGGTCCGTCCTAATGTATTTTTGTTCATTTTCAGAGTTTGTAATAACTTACCTTCTTGAGTGCATTAAGTTTGGAAGAGATTATTACCGGAAAAGTTTCATTTTCTCCCAAAAATGAGTATTTGACATTAAATGGCAACGACTTCAACTTATGTTTGGGTGGTTGAACATTTGAAGGTATGGACTTAATTGATCATAGTGACAATTCCTCAATTTATGGTCTTCAATTACTTGCCTTTTATTCTTTCTAAAAATAAATCATTGGCAAATTATCAAATTCATCAATCTTAATTTCACTAAAAGTGGTTTGAAATTAATCATGATTTAATTTTTCAGTAAAGTCCACTTCTTGTAAATCATTATCATCTTCAGGTTGCTTGCAAATGTTGAAAATATTCATCGCCAATGTCATATTTCCAAATGATAGCTTCATCAGTCCATTCCTACAATTAATCAATGCATTAGAAGTTGCAAGAAATGGACGTCCTAAAATAACATAAAATGAATTACATGATTTAACAGGTTATGTGTCCAAGACAATAAAACCCATAGGATAAATGAATTTATCAACTTGTACTAACACATCTTCAATTATTCCTCTAGGCACTTTTACAGATCTATCAGCAAGTAAAATAATTACAAAAGTTGATTTTAACTCACCTACATTGAGACTTTAAAAAAATGAATATAGTGGTAAATTCACACTGACTCCAATATCAAGTAAAGGTTTTTTAATTTTATGCTCTCTAATAAAGCAAGAAATTGTAGGACAACCAGGGTTTTTATATTTGTTCTAAAGAATGACACTTACTTGTTCGGCAAGAAAGACTTTCTTTTTCACATTCAGTTTCCTCTTCACAATGCATAGATTTTTCAAAAATTTAGCATAGGAAGGAACCTATTTAATAACATCCAGCAAAGGTATATTGATGCTTACCTGTTTGAAAGTTTCAAAAATCTCAGAGTTGTGATTGACTTTCCTTTGTTTAGTCATGACATGAGGAAATGGAAGTGTTGGCGGGGAATCAGTCGTTTCTTTGCAATTTTTAGATTTAACCTCTTCCTTACTCTCAGAGATTGACTCATCATCTTTTTTACAAGGTTCAAGAGTGGGTTTTTCAATAACCTCACCACTATGAAGAGTAGTGACTGATTTGAATTGATCCATATATTGGCTTCCAAAACTACTTGTATTTGCATTGTATTGCCCCTAGGGATTTTGTTGTGGTTGAGATGAAAACTTACCTTTCTCTTGGAAACTAAGAGCAGATGTTAATTTTGCAAGAGTATCTTTAAAATCTATCATGTTTTGAGTAAGTTGAGTATTGATTGTCTCTTGCTTTTTAATGAATACATGCAATGTTTCCTCAAGATTTCTTCTAGGAGGTGGAGCATAAGGAGGTGCATATCCATGAGAATTTTAAAAATTATGGTGTTGTTGAAATGGTGGTTGTGAAGTTTGTACATTGTTATTATCACTCTTCTAACTGAAATTTAGGTGATTTCTCTAACCAGGGTTATATGTTTGCGAGTATGGGTTGTGGTTGGCCCTTTGGGAACTGTTTAAAGCATGAGCTTTTTCATGGAAACATTCCTTAAAAGAAGGCAAGGTTGCACAGTTATTGGTTGAGTGTTCATTTGTTTCATATATTTGACACACAATGTTTTCAACAAATTTTAATTGACCACTCTTTTTCAATTCTAGTGCCTCGACTTTTCTAGCTAAAGATGCAAACTTGGCTTGGAGGTCATGATCTTTCCTAAGGTTGTACATACCTCCATTAAATGTATGAGGTTAAGTTTTACTTGATGCCTAGGGTCCCAATTTTGAGCATTTTCAGCTAACAAGTCTAAGTACTCCATTGCTTCATCAAGGTCTTTATATTCAAAAGTTCCATTGCACATCAATTCAACCATTTGCCTATCTCTAGGTGTTAAACCTTCATAAAAATGTGAAACCAATCTCCATATTTCAAAATCATGACGAGGGCAAGTATTAAGCAAGTCTCCATACCTATCCCAACATTGGTAAAATGTTTCTTCTAGTTTTTGAGTGAAAGTGGTGATTTGTCTTTTGAAAGAGTTTGTTCTATAAGATGGGAAAAACTTCTTTAAAAATTGTTTTTGCATTTCATCCCAAGCATGAATGGATCCTGGTCTCAAATTTTGTAACCATGTTTTAGCTTTATCTTTTAATGAAAAAGGAAAAAGCTTTAATCTGATGGTGTTCATGCTACAATTTGAATCATTATATGTGTTACAGACTTCCTTAAATTCCCTTAAATAAAAGTATGGATTTTCCAATTCTAAGCCATGAAAAGAAGGTAAAAGTTGAATAATGCCTGATTTAAAATTAAAATGAGATGCATCGGGAGGAAAAGCTATGCATAATGGTGCACTTATTCTTGTGGGATTCATGTGGTCTCTAAGTGTTTTAGCATGTTTATTCTCATTATTCTCATTATGAAGTGATTGATTATCTGCTTCGACCATATTTTCTGAAAATAAATGAGGATACCCTACAGAGTGTACCACTTAATGTACGTGACCATGCTCTCATGCACGTGTAGAAATAGAATAAAAGGAAGAAGAAAACAAAAAAAAAGAAGAAAGAAGAGACAAGAAACAAAGTTATATACAAGAAAAGTGAAAAGAGAAAATAAAATAAATATTATAATTTATACAAAACTTACCTCCCAGGCGACGGTGCCAAAACCTTGACACGACTAAAAGATTGATGTCTTCTCCCAAGTGCAGGAGTGTCGAAGTAATAAATAACCCGGCAAGACCGGGGTCGAACCACAGGGAGGTTAATTGTACAAATTATAAATGGCAAGACCGGGATCGAACCACAGGGAGGTTAATTGTACAAATTATAAATAACAACAACAACAACAACAACAATAATAATAATAAATAAAAAGAAGAGAAGAAGAAGATGATGATGAGAGCTTTGAGATTGAATATTAATGTAAGGATTAAACAATGATAATAACAAATGTCAAGGTTAGAAGATCCACTAATAGTATGTCAAACAAGTATAGTATAAACTCTTATTACTCAATTGGAAACCACACACAAAGGAGGTTCCAATCTGATTATGGATTATTAACATGATTACATTAGTCATCTTATTCAATTAATGTTAATACTTGTAAATCTCGTCAAGCATTCATGATTATAACTTATGTTAACAACAAATCAAGTTCCTTTCATAACTCAGGTGTCGGTTATACCATATAGTTTGGGTTATGAAAGTGCCAAGCATTTGTTGTAGCAAGTGTTATATAACATAAATCAATATTAGTCATTTAACAAGCAAAGTATTAAAGAGTGAACAAGATAACAAATACAAAACATAAATCAAGATTAGTCATTTAACAAGCAAAGTATTAAAGAGTGAACAAGATAGCAAATATAAAACATGTTAGTATCAAACATTAAAGTCCATATTAAGTTTACATTATACTTATTCTTACACCATTAGTGTAACCTTTTCACCTTGACATAATAAACTTAGCTAGACATAATGAAAGAAAGAAAAATAAATAAACAAAATAATAACATAAATAAGATAAAAGTTAACTAAGTAAATGAAAGGAAATGAAAGGCATAAACTTGATATTAATGAAAGCAAAGCATAAACATTACAAAAAATACAAAGAGAGAAAGCAAGAGCATGATCTTGATCTGGAAACCAAGATGCCTAAATACATGGTAAATGCCTCTTTTTATAGGCCAAAATTGGGTACTATTGATTTGATGACTAATTGATGAGTGGGTGACCAACTCTTGACTTGGTGACAATCCTTATCTTCTCTCGTCTGCCCAAAATGTCATTGATAACGTCAAAATTGGAGCCACTTGAAATATGAAAGTTGTAGGAAATTATCTCAGCTTTCTTGTGTAAAACATTTAGCTCATTTGGACT
>NW_011501339.1:40365-46595 GCF_000495115.2 Populus euphratica | reverse complement strand
AAATGCAATTTTAAGTACTAATCACCTAACAATATTTACAAGTATTAGCATTATTCAAATAAGATAACTAATATAATCATGTTCATGACACGACCAAAAAATTGATGTCTTCTCCCAAGTGCAGGAGTGTTGAAGTAATAAATAACCCAATAAGATTGGGATCGAACCACAAGGAGGTTAATTGTATAAATTATAAACAACAATAATATAGAAACAAGAATAATAATAATAATAATAATAAAGAAGAAGAAGAAGAAGTTGATGAGAACTTTGATATGGAAGATCAATGTGAGGATTAAACAATGATAGCAGCAAATGTCAAGGTTAGAGGATCTCCTAATGGTATTTCAAACAAATATATTATAAACTCTTTTTATTACTCATTTGGAAGCCACACACAAAAGAGGTTCCAATCGAATTATAAATTATTAATATAATTACATTAGTTATCTTATTTGAATAATGTTAGTACTTGTAAATATTGTCAGGCATTCATTATTATAACTTATGCTAACAACAAATCAAGTTCCTTTCATAGCACATGTGTAGGTTGGACTATGAAAGTGCCAAATATTTGTTCTACAAAGTGTTATACAATATAAATCTAAACTAACCATTTAATAAGCAAAGTATTAAAAGTGAACAAGATAACAAATACAAAACATGTTAGTATCAAACATTAAGGTCCATGTTGAGTTTACACTGTACTTATTCTTACACCATTAGTGCAACCTTTTTAGTTTGACATAATAAACTTAGCTAAACATAATGAAGAAGAGAAACATAAATAAAAAAGATAAGAATATTAATAAGATAAAAGTTAACCAAGTAAAGGAAAGGAATTGAAAGGCATAAACAAGATATTAATGAAACAAAACTTAAGCATTACAAAGAAATAAAGAAACAAAGCAAAACCATGATCTTAATCTGGAAATAAAAATGCCTAAATGCATGATCAATGTCTTCTTTTATAAGCCAAAATTGGAAACTATTGATTTGATGACTAATTGATGAGTGGGTGGCTACATCTTGACTTGGTGACAATCCTTATCTTTTTGTCTAAATAAAACATCATTGATAACGTTAGAATTTGAACCAGACCTCCACATGAAAGTTCTAGAAAATTGTCTTAATATTCTAGGAAAAAAACATTGAGGTCATTTAGACTTCTAAAACTCAAGATATGGGCTGAACACTAAATAGTGTTTGGGCTGTAGGATAGATTTGAACTTCTTCGTTGTTGCTTCAATTTAGACTTGAAAATGGCCTTTTTAAATCTTGTACTCTAATGGAAGTTGTAGACCTTTGTCTTACCTTTTCATCCATATAAAGTAGACCTAAATCCAAGATCTCTAGATATGACCCAATTACCGAACAGTGCTTTAGTTTAGACTGCACCAGCATCTCTTTTCTAAGTTTGGCTATCTCTTTGTCCTTTTAATTTTAGTATTTAAACTCATCAATCAATCCTTTTATTTATGTGATAAGCCTGCATTTAAGATGAACATTAACCACAAATTAAAGGTATCTTATGTTATTAGATATGTTATTATAAAATATGCTTAGCTAAGGAGTTATTAATACTTCAAATGCGAAATGATAATACAAAACCTTGATAAAATTTCACTTTTAAGTACTAATTAGCTAATAACTTATAATCCAATTGGAACCTCCTTTGTGAGTGGTTTCCAACTGAGTAATAAAAAAATTTATACTATACTTGTTTGAAATATCATTAATGGATCCTCTTGACATTTGTTTTTATCATTATTTGATCCTCACATTGATTTTACATCTCAAAGTTCTCATTAACTTCTTCTTCTTCTTCTTCATTATTATTACTACTACTACTACTACTATTACTATTATTGTTATTATTACTATTATTATTATTGTTGTTTATAATTTATATATTTAACCTCCCTATGGTTTGACCCCGGTCTTGTCGGTTTATTTATTACTTCGACACTCTTGCACTTAGGAGAAGACATCAATCTTTTGGTCGTATCAAACAACTGTCAAACTGCTTGGTCAATTGGTATAGTTACCGACAACTTTGCCAACGGACACGGAAAATTCAATGCGCTTATCGACGTCGAAAAATCTGGAGGGATTTTCAAATTTTTGGTGTGAGAATCAATTAAATACTGATGGAAATTATCGACAGAATTTAATGTCACTACCCAAAAATATATTAGTTTATGTTCCGTCGAACAAATTGTAGTATAAAACCCTCCCCCTCCCCCCACCTTTTATGGTTCATTTTTTTTCAGTTCCTCATTTCATCTTCTCTTTTCCTTTCCAATTGTATTAAGTTTTTGCAAGAGTTTTTATTGTTTTATTTGAAGTTTTCAACATATTAAAAGGTATGTATTCTCCTTTCTTTGTTTTTGTATTTTTTTTACTTTTATTTTTGTTTTAATTATGATTATTTTTTTGGTGTTCTTTGTTTTGTGTATTATTTGTAGATAAATTCTTAAAATCAACAAACTATCAAGGTAAACATTTTTCATTCCTAAATTTATTTTGAGTTTATGTAGTGTTCTTTAGTTTTGTGTATTGTTTGTTTTGTGTAATGTTGTTTAGCCTTTTCTTTTTATTTGTTAAATTTATTTTATTGTATGTATTAACATAATACCTTGAAAAATTTATTATATTTGAATTGTTATTGCTGAATTTACCTTTAAAATATTAATTGAATTATAGAATTAAATTTAATTAGTTTATCTTAATTGTATGATATTATTGTTTGTTATGTTTGTTATTATTTTGATTAATTTTATTTATTATTTATGAATTTGTATTGATGTTAGTTGAAAATATATAGATGTTGAATTTTTATAGATGTTAGGTTGTATGGAGTTGATTTTGCAATATTTGTATAATTATTAGTATTTGTAAGTATAAAAACTGTGGATAGTCTCTAATATATATACAGGAGGTGCTGGTGAATTATTTTAAATTATTTAATTTAATTATTTAAATATTCATATAAATTTATGTAGATGTGTTAAATCAAAATTTAATTATTTTCTTGTTTGTATTGTAATAATTATTTGATAATTTAGTCTCTTTTAATTGTTATTGTTGAATTTTCCATCAAAATGGTAATTGGAAATGAAGAATTAAATTTCATTGTTTTTATCTCAATTTTATTATATTATTGATTGTTATGTTTTTTATTATTTCCATTAATTTTAAATGTCATTTATGCATTTCTATATATGTTAGTTGAAAATATATAGATGTTGAATTTCTATATATGTTAGGTTGTATATAAGATATTCCAATAGAGTCAATTGGTTTGTGGTTATTATAAAGATTTGTAAGTTTGAAAACTATGGGTAGTTTCTATTATAAGAGAAGTGATGCCGAAATATTTTTAAATATCAAATTTAACTATGTAATTATTCGTATAAATTTGTGTAGATGCATAATCATAACTCAATTTTGGGTTATCCCCCAAAAATCAATTTTTTTTTAAAATAAAATAAAAACTAACAATGTGGAGAAAGCAAATCAAGGAGGGCTATAAAAATAGAAAAAAATCAAGCTGTAATTTTTTAAGAAAATTGAAGGCCTAATTGTACCTCATTATGCCCGAAAATAGAGAAAAATACAAATTTAAGGTTAAATTAAATTATTATTGGAGCCATTTGCATAAAAAATTAAGTCAAAGGACAATTAAATTTTTAATAGGCCAATTTGATTTAATCATAGGCCAAATTAAATTTTAATTATATTTAAAAATTAATTTGGGTCCAATTAAAGGATTTAATTAAGTGCATGGACTTTATTATATTTTAGATGGGTCAAATTAATTTTATTTGGTGCTTAATTGGTGAAAAATTAAGTTTGGGAGCCTAATTTGGGCTTAATTAAGAAAATTAGAATTTTAAGAGACCAAATTTAATTTTTACCAAGTTAATTGATTGAAATTAGAGGCTTAATTGCATTAAATAAAAAAGGTTTAGGGTCAATTAGGGTTCAATTAAAAAAAATTAAAAAAAGGAAGGACTAAAATGAACTTTGGCAAAAAACAGAACTCATCACTATTCATTATCTTGTTCTTTTTCCTGAAAAAAGCTGGTCAGCTTACCTACTTTGCAGCTGCATTTAATGTACCTAATATCTGTTAAATTTGCTAAATCTTATATGAAAATGATCCTTTACACTTTCTCTATAACCCTATATGATCTGTTCAGACTAAATAACAATACATCAATGCAAGTGACAGCCTAAAGAGACCTACTTAATCAGCTTTTGTCTACATATTTGATAACTAGGATGCCTACTTTGAACAAATGATTGGGATTCTTTCCAATTGAATCAAAGGCTAAAATTTTTCCTTGTATAGATAAGATTGCCCTCTTCCACTATCTATAAATAGAGGTGGATTTCATGGCCTGAGAGAGGAGAAAATCGAGTCCAAAATAAGCCAAAAAACTAACTTTTTCCAGTTTCTGCACAGTCCTCTCTTCTCTCTCTCCACCATGGCCTTCATCCACCACCACCCTTATCACTAGACTCCCCACCATCAACTCCACCACAAGAAGCCAACACAACCACTAACCGACCACCAAGAGCCACTATCAGTTTCTCTCTTCTCTATGCAGCCCCTCCCATTTTCTTCTTCTTCTTTTGCTTTCTCTGCCGCGAACCTCCACCACCACAACTAGCTTTACTACCATCATTTTCATCAACCCAGATCATCATTAGTGGTAAAGCAGCTACCGTGACCTTTTCTCTCTTTTCCTTTTAGCATTCCTCTCTCCTTAACAACCTTTTTCTTCTTTCTCCCATAGCAATGCTAGCATCCACCGCTACAACCACCGGTAACTCAACATCATCCTCAGCCAGACCACCACCACGCCAAATTGTCCACCCTCTCCCCTTTTCCCCCTTTTCTTCTTCTTCACTGCCTTTGTTCACTTAGTGAATAATAGGCATGAATTATAATTCATGTCCAACTGTTCACGTATGAATAGTGAGTGTGAATTATAATTCACATCCACTATTCATGTAGTGGACTATACTTTTTTTTATAAAATCCAAAAATCTTCAAAAAAATCATTTTAAAAAAATTGTGATTTGCTTGCATATTTTTCTACCAATTTTGCATAATATCAGGGTTGTATATTTACATTGTAAAATACAAATTTGGTATTAAAATATTGGTTTTCTCCAAAATATTTTTAAAAAATAATTTCAAAACATTTGCTAAAAAAATATTTTGTTGCATGCGGCCAAATCCTGAAAATTTTGCAAGCATATTGTTCATAAAAAAATTACATCTTTTTCATGTTTAAAAAAATCCAAAACTGGATATTGTGACCAGTTTATGATTATTTATTAGGATTTGACTAACATGTCAAAAAATATTTCATATTTTTAAGGGGTCCAGATATAAACTTTAATATTTGCGGGGTGTAAAATTACACGATAAAGTACACTCTCAAGTGTTGAATATACAAGGTGTAAATAAATGCGATGTTAAAATTCAGACTTTAGAATAGTTAGGATTTAACCAAATAAGTTAGAAACTTTCTCATGAAAAGAGATCTGCCTTGAACCTTAAAAAAGACCAACGAATAGAAACCCGACTTAGAAAAAAAATCAAACAATAATACAACTTACCTTAGATAGGGTGCATTGGGGGTGATGTGTCTTTTTCTTGTACAACCAATTCCTTACCTAAACTCTCATAGACCATAGATTCCTAGTGACCATAACACTAGGCGGCGACTCCTGAACCTTAATCATAATTTTATTATTAAAACCAGTTTCAACACAACACCTCACATAGGAGGCACGACAAAAGCCTCCACCGTCACCATACGACATCGCGGCGCTCGGGACCCTCTGACATGTAGAATAAAATCTACAGCACGTCATTAGCAGACGATTGTAGCTAGTTCTTCTAGCAACAAGGAGGACTTATCCTTAGATGCTGATCACTGCGAGGCACCTGTGCTCACTTGTGATGCTATCTTTTCTAGCATGATTTCACAATGTAGAGGCAATGTGCCTTCACAGCGGGGTCAATTTACCTGCAAGTACCAAGCACAATGGAAGGATGACCTCTCAATGTATGTTTTTTTAGGTTTTAGTTTTTTTTAATATATATACTTATAAAATAATTTATGAACAACTAATTAACATTTTATTAATTTAATTTAATTTCAGGTTCACTAACATAGAGGCTGGGGGGGGTGAGAAAAAAAAGAAGT
>NW_011501339.1:30189-33586 GCF_000495115.2 Populus euphratica | reverse complement strand
GTTAAGGAGTTATTGATACTTCAAATGCAAAATGATGATATAAAACCATGATAAAAATGCACTTTTAAGTACTAATCAGCTGTCAGGACAATAACAGTGATGTTTAAATCATCCATGGAGATTCTATTGTTTCAATGGAGTTAGGTTTCTAGTCATCCTAAGTGGAGACCTAATATCGATGCATGGTTTCAATGATTTCAGGTAGGTGTGAACTTTTAATTTCTAGCTTATTTTTAATAAATTATTTTTATAATTTTATATCTTATACTATTTTTATTTTTATTTTATACAAATTGTTTATATACACGACATAAATTTGAGTGGAATGGTGCAGACAACAATATAGTAAGGAGGACATGGGAGAATCACGCGACAACTAGCTAATATCAAAAATAATATTTATTTTTATTTTATAGTTTTATGTTCTAAATTCTAATTTGTTACTACGGAAGTTGGTAGCATGATTTTTGGTATGACAAAAAAAAAAGAGATATACGAGGGATAACAGTCCTGAAGGATGGAATGAGGTGGCAGTTTGGTGGGAATTCAAATCGCCATTCATCTCGGGAGATATATAGACGACATATATTAAGCATGAGACGTGTAAACGGTTCACATGGTGCTCATAGTCTGGCACCGACAACCAGAATCTGCAAATTCATGGTTCAATGACCAAGCATACTAGCGGCTTCATCCTATTTAGTGCACATATAAAGCGGATGGCAAGGTTAATTTAAATGAAATATATCATTAATTATTTTTTTTTTTTGCTTATAAATATATTTAACTTGCAAATTTTTTTTCCTTACAGGCTACGTCTCTCAAACGTGAGCCGAGTCCAATGGAGTAGTTTGTAAAGACGCATGTGTGGAGTCAAGACTGCCAAAAGAGGGTGCAACAATGCATGAATAATCGTGCTCAGCAATTAATGGTATGTTCGTTCAATCATTTTATTTTGTAAGTTATTATTTTCTTGAATTAAATATGATAATTTAAAAAAAAATCAGGAGACCTATAATAGCCGATTGAGGGAGAGATATAGGGATGATCTTTCGACCCATCTGGATTTCGATTCGGATTTGTGGATGGAGGTAGAATCGTCTGGTGAACTTGATAAAAATCGGGTCTACGGGCTCTCCAACACTACGGCTAAAAACTTACGGTCGGCCTATAATGTCTCAACCATTGGGAGCTCTCCATTAGTATCAAGCACCTATTCTGGGGAGTTCATAGCCTTGAAACAATAATATGAATGACTATCGATGGATTATGATCAGCTCCGTCAAATGGTCATGGAGATTAGATTAAGGATGGTTGATGCTTTTATGTGTAGCCCTTTTTTGGCCGTATGTTCCCAAAAACAACCAGTCTCCTCCTCCTCCTACTCTATTCTAGTTAATTTTGTTTTCTAAACACATTAAATCTATAATGAATATTTGGATGAATATTATTTAACATTATTTTTATATTTTTAATGTTTAATACAATTTTATTTGGTTATTAATTTTCTTTACTATTAATAAATAATTTTTTAAAATATTTTAAATAAATACCAATGACTTTATCGATGTAAACTAGCCTTTGATATTTTACCGAGAGTTGTAAAAAAATTACCACCCATGCCACAATTACCGATGGATATATTTTGTCAGTGTTTACCATTAATATTACTAACGGAATATATCTATTGGTATTTGATAAAGAGTTCTGAATTATTTACCGCCTATGCCACAATGACTGATGGATATTCTGTTGGTGATTACCATTGAAAATACAGACAGAATGATTCTGTCGGTAAAGTTCTCATGGGAATTTTTTTTGGCATGCTAAGCCATCTTTAATATCGTTGGTGTTTGGTTTTTTTAATTCCCGACAAAATTAGCGATGAAATGGGAAATTACTAACTATCAATATTTCGATGATAGGATTTTGTTAGTAAGGTTGTTGGTAAAAATGTTATTGATGATTGGCATGCCTCCCAGCGATGAAATGAATCTGTAGGTAAAACTATTTAATGGTGTGGTGATATGAGACGTTGGGTAAGTGAGTTTGTTGTTCATGTGATCATCTCACTTTTGAATTTCAAGAAAAAAATATGAGTAAAAAGAAAACTCCCACGAATGCACCATGTTAAAGTGTTTCGAGAAAAAAAAAGGAGATTCAATTTTGATATACAAAACTAGCCACAAGATGTTTGAAAAAAAGTTAAAGAAAATTTAACTATGTGTGGAGTAAAGAGCAAAAATTTAACCAAACATAGTTATTAAATTATAATATAAACAAGAGGAGTACATGATTATATAAGTGTAGTAAAAGAAATGAAAGGCATGAACAAGAGATTAATGAAAACAAAAATTAAGCATTACAAAAATATAAAGAAAAGAGTAAGAACATGATTTTGATCTGAAACTAAGATCCCTAAATGCATGGCAAATGCCTCTTTTTATAGGCCAAAATTCGGAACTATTGATTTGATGACTAGTTATTGAGTGGGAGGCTACCTCTTGACTTTGTGACAATCCGTATCTTATTGTTTGAATAAAATGTTATTGATAACATCAGAATTTGAATAGATAGTCTCCATAAAAGTTCGAGAAAATTGCCTTAGCTTTTCAATAAAAAAGAAAGAAAAGAATTGATGCATTTGGACTTATAAAACTCGAGATAGGAGCTAAACACTAAATAATATCTAGGCTATAGGACAAATTTGGACTTCTAAATAGTAGAATTAAGTTTTGGACTTTTATAAATGTTTTAGACCTATGTCTCAGCTTTCTAGCAAACTAAACTGAAATCTAAGATCTACAGCTTCAAATATGACCTAGTGATTGAACAATGTTCTAGTTTGAATTGAATCAGTATCTCTTTTCTAAACTTAGCCTTTTCTTTGTCCTTTCACTTTTAATAGTGAATCACATTAATCAATCCTTTGAAATGTGAGATATGTCGACATTTAAAATAAGCATTTACCATAAATTAAAGTTATCTATGAGCATTTACAATAAATTAAAACTTTCTTATATTATCAGACTTATTATTATAAAACATGCTTAATGATTAGTACTTAAAAGTGCATTTTTGCCATGGTTTTATATCATCATTTTGCACTTGAAGTATCAATAACTCCTTAACTAAAGCATGTTTTATAATAATATATCTAATAATACAAGATACCTTTAATTTGTGGTAAATATTCATTTTAAATACAGGTGATTAGTACTTAAAAGTGCATTTTTATCATGGTTTTATATCATCATTTTGCACTTGAAGTATCAATAACTCCTTAACCAAAGCATGTTTTATAATAATATATCTAATAACCTAAGATACCTTTAATTTGTGGTAAATATTCAGTTTAAATGCAGGTCGATCACATAAATGAAAGGATTTATTGATG
>NW_011501339.1:28520-29282 GCF_000495115.2 Populus euphratica | reverse complement strand
AAAATTTTAAAAATATAATATATATATATATATATATATATAAAAAAAAAATAAGGGTTTATATGTGGTAATAATATAGAGTATTAAGGCTAATATTAAGGAAGCAATATGTCAAGGAGAAAATTATTGAATCATAATTAATTATTGTAATATAAATACCATAGATATATAATTTGATTCATACTAGTTATGAAAAATAATCACTGCAATATAAAATACCATATATATACGATTTGTTGCTGCTGATTATAGAAGACAATCTCTGTAATAATTATTGCAATATTTTCTTAAATAGCACATATTGAAATTTTCTATATAAGTGAATGTCTAACCATATACATGCATAAGGGGGGAGAGAGACAAACAAAAATGAGGAGAAAAGAAAAACCTAACCCTATACTCTATACAAAGAAGCTATAGCCCTTGCTAATCTTTTAAAAATAAAAAAAATGAAGCAGCTGACACGACCAAAAGATTGATATCTTTTTCCAAGTGCAAGAGTGTCAAAGTAATAAATAACTCAGTAAGATCGGGGTCGAACCACAGGGAGGTTAATTGTATAAATTATAGATAACAATAATACAACAATAATAATAACAACAATAATAGTAACAATAACAATAACAATAACAATAATTATAATAGTAATAGTAATAGTATAATAATAATAGTAGTAGTAGTAGTAGTGTAACAATAATAAAGAAGAAGAAGAAGATGAGAACTTTGAGATGGAATATTAATGTAAGGATTAAACAATGATAA
>NW_011501339.1:19929-23725 GCF_000495115.2 Populus euphratica | reverse complement strand
ACTTTTTTAGCTAAAGATGCAAACTTGGCTTGGAGGTCATGATCTTTCCTAAGTACATACCTCCACTAGATGTATGAGGTTGAGTATTACTCCGTGCCTTATAAGTACCTTTAATGTCCCTATTTTTGAGCATTTTTAGCTAACAAGTCTAAGTACTCAATTGCGTCATCAGCATCTTTATCTTCAAAAGTTTCATTGCATATCAATTTAACCATTTGCCTATCTTTAGGTGTTAACCCTTCATAAAAATAAAACTAATCTCCATGTTTCAAAACCATGATGAGGGCATGTATTAAACAAGTCTCGATGCCTATCCCAACATCAATAAAATGTTTCTCCTGGTTTTTGAGTGAAAGTGGTGATTTGGCTTTTGAAAGAGTTTGTTCTGTGAGATGGGAAAAACTTCTTTAAAAACTGTTGTTGCATTTCATCCCAAGCACGAATAGATCTTGGTCTCAAATTTTATAGCCATGTTTTAGCTTTATCTTTTAATGAAAAAGGAAAAAGCTTTAATTTGATGGTGTTCATGCTACAATTTAAGTCATTATAGGTGTTACAAAACTAAAATTCTCTTAAATGCAAGTATGGATTTTCTAAATCTAAGCCATAAAAAGAAGGTAAAAGTTAAATAATGTCTGGCTACATCTGTAGGAAAAACTATGCATGATGGTGCACTTGTTTTTATGGGATTCATGTGGTCTCTATGTGTTCTAATATGGTTATTCTCATTATAAAGTGATTGATTATCTTCTTCGGCCATATTTTCTGAAAATAATAAGGATATCGTACAAATTTTACCACTTAATGTACGTGACCATGCTCTCATGCACGTGTAGGAATATAATAAAAGCTTGTGTATTTTGGTTTTATTAATAGCATACTATTTGTGTTTTGTTGTTTCTTATATTTGTTTAAGTGTGTTTCAGGTTTGTTAGTGTTCATTATTTTAGGTGATGTCTTCTATACTTTATCTTTCTACCTTAGAACATTGAGGACAATGTATCATTTTGGTTGGGGGGAGAGGGTAGTAGTTGACAAAAAAAACTAACTAACTGTGTTTTCTATTTTATAAAGTATGTGCAAAATTGTTATTACTAGAATGACAGAGAAGGAGCTCTTTTGTTAAAGTGACTCTTGAGACGCATCTTAGTAACCGTTCTTAACAAGGTCTATTATAATTCTTCTTGAAATATTCAGGTTTACAAATTGTCGCATTATTATCGCTTAATTCTGCTCATATACTCATTTAACATGTATTCTTAAACCTGAATTTTCACACATACACTTTAACATATGATTGTGGGTTACACATTGAATTATTACATTATCTATGTTCTTTTGTTAAAGGTAACAACTAAGGGAAAGGGATAATATATAATTTGAAAAAAATAATAAAAACAAAAAAAAAAGAAAAAAAAAGAAAAAAATAGAATAAAATGATGATAATAAAAATGTAGATAAGTTTGGTTTTGTTGCCCCCCTAACCTAAGCAATTAAGCCCAAAGGGGTGTTTTAACACCTAATACCCTAAACTTAACTGACTTGGGAGCTATTGGCCGAACACTTGTTACATGGGTTGAATCAGTATCGGCAACCCGAGTTACTAAGATCGTAGGGTTATCTCAACACCTAATGCCCTAAGACCAATTGGTTTGGGAGTTATTAGCTGAAAGCTCGTTGCATGGGTTAAAGATGCATTGTGTTTTAAGCTACATGTATATATATTTAGAAAAAAAACAAAAAAAAGAAGAAGAAAGAAAATCTCAACCTAAGGAAGTTAACCTTAAACATTAGAACAAGAATTTTGTTTTCTTCCAAGTAAAGCCCCATAACTATATGTTGACATCTTATTTAAGAGGTATTGAGCAGATATATAAATTTAACGAGAGTTTGTTTATCTGGATAGATTAATGGAAGTTGAATCATGAATACCTTGCTTTGTGGAATTTACAAATTGTTTTTCTATTTTAATGCTTTTATTACTAGGGACTAGTAATAAGCTGGTTGGGGGGTGTGATTGGTACTTAAAAATGCATTTTTATCAAGGTTTTATATCATTATTTTGCACTTGAAGTATCAATAACTCCTTAACTAAAGCATGTTTTATAATAAAATATCTAATAATATAAGATACGTTTAATTTGTGGTAAATATTCATTTTAAATGCAAGCTTATCATATAAATAAAAGGATTAATTGATGAATTTAAGAACTGAAATTGAAAGGACAAAGAGATGGCCAAACTTATAAAAGAGATGTTGGTGTAGTCCAAAACAGAATACTGTTTGGTAATTGGGTCATATCTGGAGCTGTAGATCTCAAATTTAGGTCTACTTTATATCAATAACTACTTTGTTGTTGCTACAATTTGGACTTGAAAATGGCCTTTTTAGATCTTGGGCTCCATATGAAAGTTGTAGGCCTATGTCTTACCTTTCCATCCATATAAAGTAGACCTAAATCTGAGATCTATAGCTCTAGATATGACCCAATTACCAAACAATGTTCCGGCTTGGATTGCATCGACATCTCTTTTCTAAGTTTGGCCATCTCTTTATCCTTTCAATTTTAGTTCTTAAATTCATCAATCAATCCTTTCATTTATGTGATATGCCTACATTTAAAATGAACATTTACCACAAATTAAAGGTATCTTATATTATTAGATATATTATTATAAAACATGCTTTAGTTAAGGAGTTATTGATACTTCAAGTGCAAAATGATGATATAAAACCTTGATAAAAATGCACTTTTAAGTACTAATCACACCCTCCAACCAGCTTATTACTAGTTCACATGACTAAAAGATTGATGTTTTCTCTCAAGTGCAGGAGTGTCAAAGTAATAGATAACCCGGCAAGGCCGGGGTCGAACCACAGGGAGATCTGAGATCTATAGCTCTAGATATGACCCAATTACCGAACAATGTTCCGGTTTGGATTGCACCGACATCTCTTTTCTAAGCTGGTTGGGGGGTGTGATTAGTACTTAAAAGTGCATTTTTATCAGGTTTTATATCATCATTTTGCACTTGAAGTATCAATAACTTCTTAACAAGAGCATGTTTTATAATAATATATCTATTAATACAAGATGACTTTAATTTGTGGTAAAAGTTCATTTTAAATACAGGCCTATCACATAAATGAAAGGATTGATTGATGAATTTAAGAACTGAAATTGAAAGGACAAAGAGATGGCCAAACTTAGAAAAGAGATGTCAGTGCAATCCAAACCAAAACACTATTCGGTACTTGGGTCATATTTGGAGCTGTATATCTCGAATTTAGGTCTACGTTATATGGATGGAAAGATAAGACATAGACCTATAATTTTAATATGTGTTGAAGATTTAAAAAATGTCATTTTCAAGTCCAAATTGTAGCAACAACAAAGAAGTCTAAATTTGTCCTACAGCCCATGTATTGTTCAGATTTTTACCCATATTTGGACTTCTAGAAGTCTAAATGACCTTTAATTTTTTTTTCTATAAAGCTGAGAAAATTTCCTACAACTTTTATGTTTTCAAATGGTTCCATTTCTGACATTATCAATGACATTTTGGAAAGTCAAGAGTTGGCCACCCACTCATTAATTAGTCATCAAATCAATAGTTCCCAATTTTAGCCTATAAAAGGAGGCATTTGCTATGCATTTAGGTATCTTGGTCTCCGGATCAAGATCATGCTCTTCCTTTCTCTCTTTGTATTTTTTGTAATGTTTATGCTTTACTTTCATTAATATCAAGTTTATGCCTTTCATTTCCTTTCCTTTACTTAGTTAACATTTATGTT
>NW_011501339.1:15291-19643 GCF_000495115.2 Populus euphratica | reverse complement strand
CTATTATTATTAATAATATTATTACTATTATTATTATTATTAGTATTAGTATTTAGTATTATTATTGTTACTATTGTTGTTGTTATATTTTTGTTATCTATAATTTATACAATTAACCTCCCTGTGGTTTGACTCTAGTCTTGCCGAGTTATTTATTACTTCGACACTCCTGCACTTGAGAGAAGACATCAATCTTTGAGTCGTGTCATAACACCCATCACAACCTAATCTAACCTAATTCACTTAATCTACAATCAGTTTTCATTTTCCCTTATTTCATGAATTCAACCTTAATTGCTTTTCTCTTCATATAAGCTTGCTAAGTTAGGTTTAAAACTCTATACCAAGTAAAATTCTCAACTTCGAGTTCCAACCAGTCAAAATTCTCCATGTCCCTCCCCTTCCCCCCCTTCTTTCTTCATTTTCCCTCTCTTTAATTTTTATTTTACTATCTGGTATGGATGTGTTCTTATCTCATAAAATTCTCTCTTTTCACTCTTATCTATCATTTCGCTGACTCTTCAATGGTGAAAGGAAAGAAGAATAAGAGAAAATGCTCTTTTCTTTTCTTGGCTACATCGTCAGCTTTAAGAAAAGCAGTAGCCATAATAAGGCTGACCATTTCATGAAATAGTATAAATATTTTATTAAATTGGTCTAGCCATTTCTTAAAATGACTCGATTGTTTCTAGTTCTGGATTAATGCACATGTTTGGCAGTAAACCTTTACTTTTTTTCTACTTAACTCTTCTTTCAATATTTATTATATTCATTTTATTACATGATAATTTATATCACCTGAAATCATTTTGTAAATTTGTACCCAAATGCCCTTTATCTCTTTGTCTTTTATTATAATTTGAAAAAAATATTATCCGGGAGTTTGCTTTCTCCCCTCCATTAACAAAATTTCATCATTGAAATTTGAATTTCCATACCTACTTTTAAAAACAATTTAGGATGTTTCTTTTTCATGTCTAATTTTCTTTTCCAAGTTTCTTCCTCGACTTAAGAATTTATCCATTGTGCTTTCACCATAAGGATCTTTTTATTTATTAAGTCTTGTTGACTTTGAGAATTTATCCCAATTGTTTTTCTTCCATGGTCAAATCTTCTTTAACCTTCAATGGAACATGTGGTAGCACTCGAGAAGGACCCATATCATGTATTCTTGTTAAATATAGAGGCAAGGCCAATTTATAAGCTACTGTTATGATGTCGTGGTCGTACAAATTAATTACACTAGCTTAAAATACAATATACAAGATAGTATAAAGTATGCAGGGGTTGATCCCATGAGGAAGATTCAAGTCCAATTTTTATGCTAGATGATATGCAATTTAAGGGTGTTTTGGAGGTTATCTAGGCTAAAGCAAAAGAAAATAGAAAACCATAAAGAAAAATTAAATAAAATCATAAAATTATCAAAAGAACAAATAACATGACCAAAAGATTGATTTCTTCTCCCAAGTGTCGGAGTTTCGAAGTAATAAATAACCCGACAAGAGCGGGGTCAAACCATAAGGAGGTTAATTGAATAAATTATAGATAACAATAATACAACAATAACAATAGTAACAACAAAAGTAACAGTAGTAGTAGTAGTAGTAGTAGTAGTAGTAGTAGTAGTAGTACTAATAATAATAATAATAAAGAAATAGAAGAAGAAGAAGAAGATGAGAACTTTGAGATGGAATATTAATGTAACGATTAAACAATGATAATAACAAATGTCAAGGTTAGAGGTTCCACTAATGGTATATCAAACAAGTATAGTATAAACTCTTATTATTGAATTGGAAACCACACACAAAGGAGGTTCCAATCAGATTATATATTGTTAACATGATTACATTAGTCATCTTATTCAATTAATGCTAATACTTGTAAATTTCGTCAAGCATTCATGATTATAAGTTATGTTAACAACAAATCAAGTTTCTTTCATAGCTCAGGTGTCGGTTATACCATACATTATGGGCTATGAAAGTGCCAAGCATTTGTTGTACCAAGTGTTATACAACATAAATCAAGATTAGTCATTTAACAAGCAAAGTATTAAAGAGTGAACAAGATAACAAGTATAAAACATGTTAGTATCAAACATTAAAGTCCATATTAAGTTTACATTATACTTATTCTTACACCATTAGTGTAACCTTTTCACCTTGACATAATTAACTTAGCTAGACATAATGAAAGAAAAATAAATAAATAAACAAAATAAGAACATAAATAGGATAAAAATTTACTAAGTAAAGGAAAGGAATGAAAACGCACTCATTTGGACTTCTAAAACTGTAGATATGGACAAAATATTGAACAATGCTTGGACTGCAGGATAGATTCAAACTTCTTTGTTGTTGCTATAATTTGGACTTGAAAATGACCTTTTTAAATCTTAGGCTACATTAGATCTTGGGCTCCATATGAAAGTTGTAGGCCTATGTCTTACCTTTCCATCCATATAAATTGGACCTAAATCTGAGATCTGTAGCTCTAGATATGGCCCAATTACCGAACAGTGTTCCGGTTTGGATTGCACTGACATCTCTTTTCTAAGTTTGGTCATCTCTTTATCCTTGCAATTTAAGTTCTTCAAGTCATCAATCAATCCTTTCATTTATGTGATAGGCCTGCATTAAAAATAGATATTTACCACAAATTATAGGTATCTTATCTTATTAGATACATTATTATAAAACATATTTTAGTTAAGGAGTTATTGATACTTCAAGTGCAAAATGATGATATAAAACCTTGATAAAAATGCACTTTTATGTACTAATCAAGGTGCATATCCATTAGAATTTTAGAAATTATAGTGTTTTTAAAATGGTGTTTGTGTATTATTCCAACTAAAATTTAGTTGTCTCTCCAACCAGGGTTGTATGTTTGGGAGTATGGGTTGTGGTTGGCCTTCTTAATTTTGTTTAATTAACAGATCCGCCATATAACTAACCCTAACCATCAAAAAACTACAGTATGCGCACTAGTAATTTAATTCAATAGCAACCTTAAAGATTTGACATACAATGTATTGAACAAATTTTAATTTACCACTCCTTTTAATTATAGTACCTCAACTTTTCTAGCTAAAGATGCAAACTTGGCTTTGAGGTCATGATCTTCCTTGAAATTATAGATTACTTGGCTTGAAGGTCATGATCTTCCCTAAGGTTGTACATACCTCCACTAGATGTATGAGGTTGAGTTTTACTCGGTGCCTCATAAGTACCCGCGGTGTCCCAATTTTGAGCATTTTCAGCTAACAAGTCTAAGTACTCCATTGCTTCATCAGGGTCTTTATCTTCAAAAGTTCCATTGCACATCAATTCAACCATTTGCCTATCTTTAGGTGTTAACCCTTCATAGAAATGTGAAACCAATCTCCATGTTTCAAAACCATGATGAGGGCAAGTACTAAGCAAGTCTCGATACCTATCCCAACATTGATAAAATGTTTCTCCTAGTTTCTGAGCGAAAGTAATGATTTGTCTCTTGAAAGAGTTTGTTCTATGAGATGGGAAAAACTTCTTCAAAAACTATTGTTGCATTTCATCCCAAGCACGAATGGATCCTGGTCTTTAATTTTGTAGCCATGTTTTAGCTTTATCTTTTAATGAAAAAGGAAAGAGCTTTAATCTGATGGTGTTCATGCTACAATTTAAGTTATTATATGTGTTGCACACCTCCTCAAATTCCCTTAAATGCAAGTATTGATTTTGTAAATCTAAGCCTTGAAAAAAAAGGTAAAAGTTGAATAATGTCTAGCTTAACATTGAAATAAGACGCATCTTGAGGAAAAGTATACATGAGGGTGCACTTATTCTTGTTGGATTCATGTGGTTTCTAAGTGTTCTAACATGATTATTCTCATTATGAAGCGATTGATTATCTTTTTCAGTTATATTTCTTGAAAATGATAAGGATACCCTACAAAGTCTACCACTTAATACACATGACCACACTCTCATGCGCGTGTAGGAATAGAATAAAAAGAAGAAGAAAACAAAAAAGGAAGAAGAACAAACAAAAGGAAAGAAACAAGGTTATATACAAGAAAAGTGAAAAGAGAAAATAAAATAAATACTATAATTTGTACAAGAACTTACCTCTCCGGTAATGGCGCTAAAAACTTGACACACCCAAAAGATTGATGTCTTTTCTCAAGTGTAGGAGTGTTGAAGCAATAAATAACCCAGTAAGACTAGGGTCGAACCACAAGGAGGTTAATTGTACAAATTATAAACAACAATTAACAACAACAACAATAACAATAACAATAACAATAACAATAATAATAGTAGAGGTAGTAGTAGTAGTAGTAATAATAATAGAAGAAGAAATTT
>NW_011501339.1:14961-15076 GCF_000495115.2 Populus euphratica | reverse complement strand
ACTTGTAAATGTTGTGAGGCATTCATGATTATAACTTATATTAACAACAATTCAAGTTCCTTGTATAGCATGGGTGTCGGTTATATCATACAGTATGGGCTATGAAAGTGTCAAG
>NW_011501339.1:14702-14865 GCF_000495115.2 Populus euphratica | reverse complement strand
TCCTTTTATAGGCCAAAATTGAGAACTATTGATTTGATGACTAATTGATGAGTGGGTGTCGAACTCTTGACTTAGTAACAATCCTTATCTTCTCTTGTCTACCCAAATCATCATTGATAATGTCAGAATTGGAACATCTTGAAAACATGAAAGTTGTAGGAAA
>NW_011501339.1:13243-14011 GCF_000495115.2 Populus euphratica | reverse complement strand
TTCATTTATGTGATAAACCTGCATTTAAGATGAATATTTACCACAAATTAAAGGTATCTTATATTATTAGATATATTATTATAAAACATGTTGTAGTTAAAAAGTTATTGATACTTCAAGTGCAAAATGATGATATAAAACCTTGATAAAAATGCACTTTTAAGTGCTAATCATTCATCATAATTAAATAACATATAATTATATGATTGTTTGAATTCTATTTTAGATAAATATCATTTCCTAATAATATTTTTCAGCGCAGGTCATCCAAAATTAAAGAATATTGACAAGTTCTCATTTGAAGGCACTTCACTATCATCATTATACTTCGAATCATGATTGATTATTGTTCTCAATTGAGGCTCAACATAGTATGAAGGGTGAACAAGTGCCTGCATGGCATTAAATGAATGTTTTCAATTATAGAAAAAAATGACATTAACTTTTTAATTACATTGTATATGTAATCTCTAACTTCTTGAATGGATACATCCAAAAAACACAGACTTTATAATTTTAACAATTCTTGGTATGTTCGAGGTATGTCTATCAGGAAAACACAGACTCTTATGCCATTGGTAGATACGTAGTTATGCATTCCTGTTTTTAGGCTTTTGCAGCCTGACACGACTAAAAGATTGATGTCTTCTCCCAAGTGCAGGAGTGTCGAAGTAATAAATAACCCGGCAAGACCGGGGTCGAACCACAGGGAGGTTAATTGTAAAAATTATAAACAACAATTATAAAACAACAATAACAACAACAATA
>NW_011501339.1:6949-12385 GCF_000495115.2 Populus euphratica | reverse complement strand
AAGTCATCAATCAATCCTTTTATTTATGTGATAGGCCTCAATTTAAAATGAACATTTACCTTAAATTAAAGGTATCTTATATTATTAGATATATTATTATAAAACATGCTTTAGTTAAGGAGTTATTGATACTTCAAGTGCAAAATGATGATATAAAACCATGATAAAAATGCACTTTTAAGTACTAATCACAACCCATGACCCAACATAAACCAACTTTATATTTTTATATTAACAAAAACATAAGCAATATAAAAAGAGAAAGCAAGATGCCGAAATGCTTCATTCTAGCCTTGATGTTGTCCTTTGTCTTCCCCTTCATATCTATAATTGTGTTGAAAATGTTCTACAAAATATTTTTCTTTATGTGCATGATATCAAGGTTATGACAAAGAAGATTGGCCTTTGATTATGAAAGCTCCTGGAAAATAATTTGCTTTACTTAATTATAAGTCAAACCAATACCAAGAAACTTCTGCTTACAAGATTGAAAACAAAACGCAATGTCACCGTGCTCTAACACCACATTATATAATTCATTACCTAAAAGATATAATGGTGCAAAATTCTTTTCAACTCTACCAATGAAGAAGTTCTTTCTGTTCTTTCTATACCTGTGATCCATTGACAAGAACCGTCAGTGACAGTAAAAAAAAGAATGCTTTACTGTTGCCTGTTAGCATGAATTTCTTTTTATTTTTTATGTAGTATAGACATGTTAGTTTTCTATACATACTCCAACAAAAAACCATCCTATAAGCTGAAAAATCATTCATAGTCCACATCAAAGCTACTTTTATTTGAAATTTCTATTTTGTCAATACATCATAAGTCAAGCCCTAGAAGACAACAACTGCATCATCTCATCAATCAACAATCAAAGATAAATATCTATATTCTAGTTCGGATTATTAGGACCGGGTATCATCATAAATAAAATTATGAATTCTGGCCTCATACACATCCCTAGTGATAAGTTGTAAACTGTGAATATAATCGGTCAACAAGAATAAAGAGCAACAAATGACCTGAATAAATTGAATCTATTTGTACATAACCCAAGATGTACGCTCCTTGATTCAATTGAAAAATGAGGATGTATATTGTTAAAGTGTTTCCATGCTTCACCATCAGGATGATGCACAATCACTTCATCCACCATATTATATGATTAGTGTTATGTCATGTGCTTAATAGTCTTTGGTGACATGAATAAAATTTATAGTTAAGGTGTGATTGAGAAGTATTTAAGTTTACTATGTGTGACAAGAGATTGAGAAGTATTTAAGTTTCTTATGTGCAACAAGAGTCTTTCCGCTGCTAGGTTTTGGTTTATAACATGAATGCTCACATGTCCTGCTTTTGATCAGCTCTGTATTTTTAAGGTAAGTACAATATGTAGAAGTTTGAACACATGATAATTTTTTGACAAATCAAAACACGGATGCTAAAAAATCATGTGTTGTGGTGGTTGGAAAAGTTGTGGGAGGTTGAGTTGTTTTAAGATTAAGGAGGGGTGAGCAAATTTATTGTAGAGAATTTTACAAGGAAGAAGTAGAAATGGGCGAGGGGGAGAGGAGGGTCGAGCACTGGGTCATATTTTAAATCTTACTAAAGGATTCATCGACATAATTAGTTTGATGGTGATTCTGTCGGCAATTCTATAGGTATCAATGTCATATCACTATATAATTTGTCTTTTTGAATCCCACTATAATACTGTTTGTAATGTCATCGGCATATACTAATAGACAAATTCCGTTGATATATTCACGAGTGAATTGTACTTTCAGTGTAATTCTATCGGTAATTGCGTCTATAAAAACTTATATGTCATCGCACTGTTTAACTTTTTTCATTCTTTCTATTTCAATTGCGATTCTCTTGGTACATACTGATGATATATTTCCATCAGTGTTTATTGATAGAGTTAGCCATGGAAAAATTTGGTTAGTAAATATCACCGCAATATACCAATGAAAAAAATTCATCAGGGTTTTTATTTGTATTTATTAATTTTCTGATATTATGTGTATGTATATGTGTAAAAGGTTTTGAAATAAAGTTTCATAGAACAATAGCATTTTTTATATACAGACAATTTAAAAAATAATAGGAAAAAATAAACTTCATAATAAGTATATATGCTTTATATGCTTCTTCTATTCTTGTTGAAAGCAGAAGATGTTTTGTTTTGTTTTAAAAGCAAAATGGTTTTTTAAAAAAAATAAAAATACATCAGTTTTGCTTTAAAAGAAAAATAGGAGTTAATTAAATACTATTTTTACATTAAAAATAATTAAAATAGTTATGCTATTCCCAACAAACATGAGTAATATAAAATAAATTATCGTCAAAATACCAAATATTGATGTAGAACCTCAGCCATGTTCGACTCTACTTTATCTAGTACTTGTCTAGCAATGCCACATCCGATATTAGATTCCTTGAATGAGTACAAACATATTCCAAATGATGACTTCTCTTAAAGTTAATTCTATTAAGTTTTATCGCTAGTAAATGTTAATATCTAAATTTATATGTTTAAAGCATAGAACAATAAAGAAAATAAAGTATAGATCCTGTGAGAAATTTTATTTAAAAATTTGAATAATAAAGAGGGTTATGAAAATAGTGTATTGTTTAGAAATTGTGTCAATAAAAATTCTCAATAAAATTAATAATATAAAAAATAGGTTTTCAAATAGAGTTTCATTAAAAAACTAGCACATTGGTATGTGTTTATTTTAAAAAAATAAAATTAACAATTTAATTAAAAAAAAAAAGGATTCCATGATATGAAATATTTTTTTTTATATAAAAAATACATCAAAACAATTTTATTTTAAAGTGAAATGTCATTTACTCTCTAAAGGTTTTTACACTAAAAGCAGTTGTGCTTTAAAAACACAATAATACTAAACAAATCTATAAAATATTGTAAAAATATCGAAGTTGTAACCTCAACCATATGAGACTACAATATAGGATACTTGGCCAGCAATTCTATGTTCAATATTGGATTAGTTCAATGAGTACAAATTGAATTCCTGACGACTTCTCTCAATGTTAGTCAATATTTATTTTAATTCATCGGGAGACTCATTGGTTCTTTAGCTAAATAATGGAGGGTAGCCCTTTTATATTATATGATAATCAAATAAATTGAAGTGATTATAACTCGGATCTAGTTTACTTAAAAAATTGTATTGGATACATAATCACTAGATTATGCTTGTTTGTTAATATCATTTTGTTCATAAAGAAGTATTCATCATGGTTTATATATATAGAATTGCATTAAAACTCCAAGAGATGGCGGGAAGGACAAGATACAAAACTGCATAACGCTCAAGTTTAGAAAATTTAACAACCTAAAAAGGAAAAAGATCAAGAAACCACAAAACAGAGCAACAACTGAAGAGTGCAGCTTTGTCTTCACACAAACAAAACTTCCAAGCTAAAATTCCAAGGGGTACTTCCATAAAACCAAATATCTATCTCAATTCTGATTTATATTATTACTATATCTTTCTATCTATCATCATCTTTTCCATATCAAAGGAGATCTTCAGACCAAGCTAATATCATCATGAAACATCATTTGCTCTTTAAACCTACTCTGATATGCCAAAAATAAAATGGAAGACATTGAATGCTATGGTGAAGAACCAGACCACTCCTTACCATATGCTTTACCTTCCATGGCCTCTAGAACCTTCAACAAACCATCACAACCAGAAACCTTAAAGAGAAATAGACAAGAGAAGGGCCACAAACATCTAGCTGACTCAAATCCAAGCAATAAATTCACTTGTTATAGGCATTTTTATTTAGCCAGGTGATCTGCTATATGAATATGTTCTGGTGATAATGAATGAAAGTGATTGAGTAAAATCATAAGGTCAATCTCTTATTTGAAGAGAAAAGCTTATGATGTAGCCAAGGTCTATTATTTGAATTATTCATCCAATTAATGACATTAGCAGAGTCAAATTCTTATGATGTAAGAGAGAGTTAGAATCTAAGATTTCAATAAACAACAACTTAAGTTCATCTTCATTGGATTTTAAAATACCAGTCGACAATGAGAAGATACCAAGAAGAATTCATCCATATTTCATTTGAATCCATTAGCCTTAGGAGGAGACTACATGACAACCAACTTAGATTTTTTGAGATTAGTCCATCTAAATAGTTCATCTATTGATCTTAATAGATCTGAAGCCAAATAGAGGAAATCAGAATCTATAGCGTTCAGTCACAAGTAGAGTCTAGTAATAATAAGAAAGAATAGTGTATCATAGTCTAGGGTTTTCTGCTTGAAGATCACATCATTATGAAGAAGCCAAATAAACCATGAAACTAAGAAAAATGGCATCAACCATGCCTTTTTTTGGAACTTGCCATCGACCAAAGATTCTCATTTAGAAAAAAGGGCTGATAAGATATTTGAGCAACACCAAGCTAACTCCCACCAATTAATGACTTTAGACTAAATGATCCAATGCTTATGGTAGTGCATAAAGGTGTGATCAATTGATTCTTCCTCAACTAGATATATAGAGCAATTAGTAGTTGAGACATCTAAATACATCTTCTATTAACATACCACGAGTGTTTATTTTGTTGATGATGGTCATCCATCAAAAGACCTCTACTTTATGTGGGACGATCCTTTTCCAAATCCTAGCACATGTAAAGATAATGTCTATGGAAGAATAGGAGCTTAATAAACCATAAAGGGATTTAACAATGAATTTTCTTGTAGAGTTGTCTTTTCGTACTAGTTGATTAGTACTTAAAAGTGTATTTTTATCAAGGTTTTATATCATCATTTTGTACTTGAAGTATCAATAACTCCTTAACTAAAACATGTTTTATAATAACATATCTAATAATATAAGATACTTTTAATTTGTCATAAATGTTTATTTTAAATGCAGGCCTATCACATAAATGAAAGGATTGATTGATGAGTTTAAGAATTGAAATTGAAAGGACAAAAAGAGATGTAGGTGCAGTCCAAACCGGAACATTATTCGGTAATTGGGTTATATTTGGACCTGTAGATCTCAGATTTAGGTCTACTTTATATAGATGGAAAGGTAAGACATAGGCATATAACTTTTATATGGAGCCCAAGATTTAAAAAGGCTATTTTCAAGTCCAAATTATAGCAACAACAAAAAAGTTTAAATTTGCCCTATAGCCCGCACACTGTTCAGTGTTTGGCCCATATATGGAGTTCTAGAGGTCCAAATGATCTCCATTTTTTTTCCTGAAAAGTTGTGACAATTGCTTACAACTTTTATATTTCAAGTAGTTCCAGTTCTGATGTTTCAATGACGTTAGGCAGACAAGAGAAAATAAGAATTGTCACCAAGTCAAAAGTTGGTCACCCACTCATCAATTAGTCATCAAATCAATAGTTCC
>NW_011501339.1:5057-5236 GCF_000495115.2 Populus euphratica | reverse complement strand
GAATTGATGTACAATGGAACTTTTGAAAATAAAGACCCTAATGAAGGAATGGAATACCTAGACATACTAGCTAAAAATGCTCAAAATTAGGACATTACAGGTACTTATGAGGCACCAGGTAAGACTCAACCTCATACATTTAGTGGAGGTATGTACAACCTTAGGGAAGATCATGGCCT
>NW_011501339.1:2984-5047 GCF_000495115.2 Populus euphratica | reverse complement strand
AAGTTTGCATCTTTGGCTAGAAAAGTCGAGGCACTAGAATTGAAAAAGAGTGGTCAATTAAAATCTGTTGAAAATATTGTGTGTCAAATCTGTGAAACCAATGAACATTCAAACTAATGAATGTCCAACTTTGTCTTCTTTTAAGGAATGTCTCTATGAACAAACTCATACTTTAAACAATTTTCAAAGGCCCTATCATAACCTATACTCGCAAACATATAACACTGGTTGGAGAAATCATCCAAATTTTAGTTGGAAGAGTGGTAATAATAATGCATAAAATTCACAGCCACCTTTTCAAGCAAACCATAATTTCCAACATTCTTATGGATATGCACCTCCTTATGCTCCACCTCCTAGAAGAAATCTTGAGGAAATATTGCATGCATTCATTGAAAAGCAAGAGATAATCAACACTCAACTTGCTCAAAGCATAACATATTTTAAAGATACTCTTGCAAAATTAACATCTGCTCTCAGTTTCTAAGAGAAAGGTAAGTTTCCATCTCAATCACAACAAAATTCCAAGGGGCAATACAATGTAAATGCAAGTAGTTTTAGAAGTCAATACATGAATCAAGTTAAATTAGTCATCAATCATTGCAGTAGTAAGGTTATTGAAAAACCCACTCTTGAACCTTGTGAGAAAGATGATGAGTCAATCTCTAAGGGTAAGGAAGGGGTTGAATCTGAATATTGCTGAGAGAAGACTGATTCCCCACTAGTACTTCCATTTTTCTCATGCCATGACTAAACAAAGGGAAGTTAATCACGATTGTGAAATCTTTGAAACTTTTAAACAGGAAGAAATCAAAGATGAAAAAGGCACCAAAAATGTTGGTACAGATCTTTTATCAAAAGTGACAACATATTCGACACCCGACATCACACCAATCGACGATCACTTTCCCGATGAATCCTTACTTTCTCTTAGTTCAATGCCTTAGTTTGCTAAAAATATCAATTTTATTTCTTCAGAATTTTTGCTAGCTCACTAGAGTACCGAAGATAAAAAGTAAGTTTTCAAACGATGTGCAAAACTTTTATTAAGATGACCCATACTTATTCAAATATTTTCCTAATCAAAGATGCATTCCAAAAAATGAGGTATGTAGTGTCATTAAATTTTTTCATTTTAAGGTATGTGGGGGTCATTTCTTATGAAGAAAGACAACTGTAAAAATCTTACAAAGTGGATTTTACTAGCCCACCATATTCAAGGACTCATATGTGTTCTGCAAATCTTGTGAAGATTGCCAAAAGTCAAGATTTATTTCAAAACATGAGGAATCATTAGATAATTTTTTATTGACTTTTAAGACATATCCTGGTGAAAATATGCATCGTGTATTTCATGCTCGACATAGTCTTGGGAATCCAACTAAAAAAACCCTATTTGCTAGTTTTTAAGAAAACTGGATAGGAAGCCTATCTCCGACCTATAGAGAGTATTTAAGCCGTTCTTGGACGTAAAACCAATAAAAGATGTGAGCCACAATCACACCTACCAGTACATACATATGCTTTTTCAAAAATAAATAAATAAGTAAATAAAGAGAGAGAGAGTGTGTGTGAAACTCCAGCTGACCTACATATAGGTTGTATGATTGCTTTTTTTAATTTCTCATACTAAAATCCCCCCCTCCTTCCTTTCATTTCTACTCAACTTATACATTCAACAAATATATAAGTGTGTAGAAATGACAAGTTCCTCAAGTCATCACATTAGAAATGTTTGTGTTTTTGGTGGATCTAGTCCTGGGAAAGAAAATGAGCTTTTAGAATTAGTGAATTATCTTGGTCAGGTGCTAGCTGAGAGAAAGATTCATTTAGTGTATAAGGGAGGTAGTCTTAGGTTAATGGGAGGTATGTCAATAACTGCATTTTTAGGAGGTAGTCAAGTTTTGGGGGTTGTCCCCAAAGCTTTAGCATAAAGGGATATTATTGGAAAAAAAATTGAAGAGAAACAACAAATCTCTACAATGTCTGCTCAAATGAATGCAATGTTTAAACACGCTAATGCCTTCATTGCCTTACCAGGTGGTCTAGGCAGATTTGAAGAG
>NW_011501339.1:2672-2908 GCF_000495115.2 Populus euphratica | reverse complement strand
TATGATACGTTGTTGTCTTTTCTTGATCATGCTGTGGAACATGAATATCTAACATCTTCGACACGATAAATGATAATCTCTGCTGCTACTACTAAACAATTGAATGACCAACTACAATCTTTCATTCATGTAATTAATCCCTCCATAAGTCGCATAAATTAGTCATTTAAGGAAATTGTGAAAAGTTTATATTGGATTTGAGCCTTTATTTGTGAATCTTTGTGTCTTTTGGTTTT
>NW_011501339.1:0-2306 GCF_000495115.2 Populus euphratica | reverse complement strand
TTACCATTTAATTCTGCTCATATACTTATTTAACATGTATTCTTAAACCTTAATTTACACACACACACTTTAACATATGATTGTGGGTTGCATATTGGATTATTACATTATTTATGTTCTTTTGTTAAAGGTAACAACTAAGGGAAAGGGATAATATATAATTTGAAAAAAAATAAAAAAAAAAGAGCAAAAAAAATTGTGATAACAAAATTATAGATAAGTTTGGTTTCGTAGCCTCCCTAACCTAAGCAATTAAGCCCGAAGGGGTGCTTTAACACCTAATACCCTAAAGTCAACTAACTTGGGAGCTATTAGCCCAACACTTATTACATGGGTTGAGATGAAAAGCTTAAGGAGCATTGCACTATCTACGTATCATATCTGCAACTCGAGTTAATAAGTTTGTAGGGGTGTCTCAACACCTAATGTCCTAATCCAATTAGTCTGGGAGTCATTAGCCGAAAACTAATTACATGGTTTAAAGATGTATTGTGTTTTAAGTTACAAGTGTATATATATTTAAAAATAAAAATAAAAAAAAAGAAAAAAAATCCCAACTCAAGAAAGTTAACCTTAAACATTAGAATAAATATTTTGTTTTCTTCAATTTAAAGCCTCATAAATATGTGTTCATCTATTGAGTATGAAAAAAAGGTTTATTAATATCTTCTTTAAGAGGTATTGAGCATATATATAAATTTAATGAGAGTTTGTTTATCTGAATAGATTAATGGAAGTTGAATGATGAATACCTTGCTTTGTGGAATTTGCAAATTATTTTTCTTTTTTAACGCTTTGATTACTAGGGACTAGTAATAAGCTGGTTGGGGGGGTGTTATTAGTACTTAAAAATGGCTATATATCTCAGATTTAGGTCCAATTTATATGGATGGAAAGGTAAGACATAGGCCTACAACTTTCATATGGAGCCCAAGATCTAAAAAGGCCATTATCAAGTCCAAATTGTAGCAACAACAAAGAAGCCCGAATCTGTCTTCCAGCCCGAGCACTGTTCGGTATTTTACCCATATCTGGAGTTCTAAAGTCCAAATGACCTCAATTCGAAGTCCAAATGAGCTGAATTTTTTACACAAGAAAGCTGAGACAATTGCCTACAACTTTCATGTTTGCAACTGGCTCCAGTTTTGACGTTATCAATGACGTTTTGGGCAGACAAGAGAAGATAAGGATTGTCACCAAGTCAAAAGTTGGCCACCCACTTATCAATTAGTCATCAAATCAATAGTTCCTAATTTTGGCCTATAAAAGGAGGCATTTGCCATGCATTTAGGCATCTTGGTTTCTAGATCAAGATCATGCTCTTCCTTTCTCTCTTTGTATTTTTTGTAATGTTTATGCTTTGCTTTCATTAATATCAAGTTTATGCCTTTCATTTCCTTTCCTTTACTTAGTTAACTTTTATGTTCTTATTTTGTTTATCTATTTTGCTTTCTTTCATTATGTCTAGCTAAGTTAGTTATGTCAAGGTGAAAAGGTTACACTAATGGTGTAAGAATAAGTATAGTGTAAACTTAATATGGACTTTAATGTTTGATACTAACATGTTTTATATTTGTTATCTTGTTCACTCTTTAATACTTTGCTTGTTAAATGATTAATCTTGATTTATGTTGTATAACACTTGGTACATCAAATACTTGGCACTTTTATAGCCCGTGCTATATGGTATAACCGACACCTAAGTAATGAAAGGAAGTTGATTTATTGTTAATATAAGTTATAATCATGAATGCTTGACGAGATTTACAAGTATTAGCATTAATCGAATAAGATGACTAATGTAATCATGTTAACAATATATAATCTGATTGGAACCTCCTTTGTGTGTGGTTTCCAATTGAATAATAAGAGTTTATATTATACTTGTTTGACACACCATTAATGGATCCTCTAACCTTGATATTTGTTCTTATCATTGTTTAATGCTTATGTTAATCTTCCATCCCAACGTTCTCATCAACTTCTTTTTCTTTATTATTATTATTATTATTATTATTATTATTAGTATTATTATTCTTATTATTATGTTTACGATTATTGTTGTTGTTGTTGTTTATAATTTATACAATTAACCTCTATGTGGTTTGACCCCGGTTTTACCGAGTTATTTAGTACTTCGACACTCCTACACTTGAAAAAAAGATATCAATATTTTGGACGTGTCAGCTGACGTTATGAAAAATAGGTTTCCACAGTGATGTTATATAAGAGTTTGCACTAATGGGAAGGCCTCAACATTTAAAGGAAGTTGTTCCTGCTTGCATAAAAAAATTTGAGTTGTGTAA
>NW_011501343.1:38656-46416 GCF_000495115.2 Populus euphratica | reverse complement strand
TCAGATTATAGATTGTTAACATGATTACATTAGTCATCTTATTTGATTAATGCTAACACTTGTAAATCTCGTCAAGCATTCATGATTATAACTTATGTTAACAACAAATCAAGTTCCTTTCATAGCTCAGGTGTCGGTTATACCATACATTATGGGCTATGAAAGTGCCAAGCATTTGTTGTACCAAGTGTTATACAACATAAATCAAGATTAGTCATTTAACAAGCAAAGTATTAAAGAGTGAACAAGATAACAAATATAAAACATGTTAGTATCAAACATTAAAGTCCATATTCAGTTTACATTATACTTATTCTTACACCATTAGTGTAACCTTTTCACCTTGACATAATTAACTTACATAGACATAATGAAAGAAAGAAAAATAGATAAACAAAATAAGAACATAAAAGTTAACTAAGTAAGGGAAAGGAAATGAAAGGCATAAACTTCATATTAATGAAAGCAAAGCATAAACATTATGATTAGTACTTAAAAGTGCATTTTTATCATGGTTTTATATCATCATTTTGCACTTGAAGTATCAATAACTCCTTAACTAAAATATGTTTTATAATAATGTATCTAATAATATAAGATACCTATAATTTGTGGTAAATGTCTATTTTTAATGCAGGTCTATCACATAAATGAAAGGATTGATTGATGACTTGAAGAACTTAAATTGTAAGGATAAAGAGATGGCCAAACTTAGAAAAGAGATGTCGGTGCAATCCAAACCAGAACACTGTTCGGTAATTCGATCATATTTGGAGCTATATATCTCAGATTTAGTTCCAATTTATATGGATGGAAAGGTAAGACATAGGCCTACAACTTTCATATGGAGCCCAAGATCTAAAAAGGTCATTTGCAAGTCCAAATTGTAGCAACAACAAAGAAGCCCGAATCTGTTTTCCAGCCCGAGCACTGTTCAGTATTTTGGCCATATCTGGAGTTCTAGAAGTCAAAATGAGCTGAATTGTTTACACATGAAAGCTGAGACAATTGCCTACAACTTTCATGTTTGCAACTAGCTCCAATTTTGACGTTATCAATGATGTTTTGGGCAGACAAGAGAAGATAAGGATTGTCACCAAGTCAAAAGTTGGTCACCCACTTATCAATTAGTCATCAAATCAATAGTTCCCAATTTTGGCCTATAAAAGGAGGCATTTGCCATGCATTTAGGCGGCCTATAAAGGGAGGCATTTGCCATGCATTTAGGCATCTTGGTTTCCAGATCAAGATCATGCTCTTCCTTTCTCTCTTTGTATTTTTTGTAATGTGATACAAATGAAAGTTCGGGCTCATTTGGACAACTTCGGGCTTCTTTGTTGTTGCTCTAATTTGGACTTGAAAATGGCCTTTTCAGATATTGGGCTCCATATGAAAGTTGTAGGCCTATGTCTTACCTTTCCACCCATATAAAGTAGACCTAAATCTGAGATCTATAGCTCTAGATATGACCCAATTACCAAACAGTGTTCCCGTTTGGATTGCACCGACATCTCTTTTCTAATTTTGGTCGTCTCTTTGGCCTTGCAATTTAAGTTCTTAAATTCATCAATCAATCCTTTCATTTATGTGATAGACCTGCATTTAAAATGAACATTTACCACAAATTAAAGGTATCTTATATTATTAGATATATTATTATAAAACATGCTTTAGTTAAGGAGTTATTATAAAACATGCTTTTAGGTATCTTATATTATTAGATACATTATTATAAAACATATTTTATTTAAGGAGTTATTGTTATTTCAAGTGCAAAATGATGATATAAAACCATGATAAAAATGCACTTTTAAGTACTAATCATTAAACAATTGATTGAGCAATTACAATCTTTCACTCCTGTAATTAATCCCTCAATGTGTCGCATAATTTGGTCAACTAAGAAAAGCTGTAAAAAGTTTAGATTGGATTTGAGCTTTTGTTTGTGAATCCTTGTGTCTTTTGGTTTTCTTAATAGTATATTATTTTGTTTTGTTATTTCTTATATTTGTTTAAATGTGTTTCAGGTTTGTCAATGTTCGATGTTTCAGGTGATGTCTTCTATAACCTATCTTTTTACCTTAGGACATTGAGGACAATGTCTCATTTTGATTATGAGGAGAAGGTAGTAGTTGATATTAAAAAAAAAATCTAACTGTGTTTTCTATTCCATAAACCATTTGTAAAATTATTGTTACTAAAATGGCAAAGTAAGGAGGAATTTTATTGACTCTTGAGATGCATCTTAGTAAACATTCTTAACAAGGTCTATAAGAATACTTCTTAAAATATTCAGGTTTATAAACACTCGCATTTTTATCACTTATTCTGCTCATATACTCATTTAACATGTATTTTTAAACCTTCATTTTCACACATACTTTAGCATATGATTGTAGGTTACACATTGGATTATTATATTATTTATGTTCTTTTGTTAAAGGTAACAACTAAGGAAAAGGAATAATGTATAAATCTAAAAAAAAATGATGATAATAAAAACATAGATAGGTTTGGTCTCGTAACCTCCCTAACATAAGCAATTAAGCCCGAAGGGGTGTTTAAATACCTAATACTCTAAAGTCAACTGACTTGAAAGTTATTGGTGCAACGCTTGTTACATGAATTGACAATATATTGGCATGTGATTAGCAATCATTGTTTCAACATAAGTGTCCAAAAAGAATGACTTTTGAGACAATATTAAAGTATATGAGTGTAGTTTTGTCCTAATACACACACACACACACACACACACACACACACGATACTCTAATTTTGTAATAGAATGGACTTCCAAGGTTGGACTCACATTTACCTTCTTAGATCTGTAAGAGATAGTACCATTAGACTAAGCATACAAAAGTTAAATTAGTGAGGTGGGGGTTTAGAAAGATGAGCCTTTATGGTGTTTTCATGTATATGGTAATGCCCTAAACATGTTGCATTTGTATCATATTATATAGGATGAAAAATACAAAGTATATAAGACCCTAAGTTAGGGTTATTGCTTGACCGCTTTTTATGATCGGCTTGTTTTAACTCGCAAGTGCACGAGTGTGCGATGTAACAATTAACTCGGTAAGATTGAGGTCATATTCATAGAGAACTAGATCTGGAAATTAAGCTAGGTAACAAAAAAAAACTCAAGAGAAATTAAATTAACAATAACTAGGTTGAAAATAATTGATGGATTTGTTTTCAAAGATGAAAAAGTGTAAATAGATTTTAAATGACAAGAAAAAGTAAGTCTTGGTCCAAATCAATTTTAATGGTGATGTATTGGTGATTTCTTCAACATATATAAGATAACTCAACCTAATATCAATGATGGTGATATTAGATCTGAAGATATTACAATGACGTTTAGAAAGATGAAGATTGATTATTGCTTAAGAATGAACAAGTACTTTCATATTAAGTAAGACATTGAATCAAGCAATCTCTATACCAAAACTAAAGTTTGTGCATAAAAATTCAAGATTATAACATTACCTAAATGATTTCTAAAATTTTTTTGCAATAATAAATCATTCATGAAGAAAATGAGAAGATAAACATTAAGATTCATTCATATCCTAAAGAACTCACCTCAATCACCATCATCCTTGATTTGGATCCAAGAAAAAGATTAGCCAACCATGATTATATATAAGAACACTTCAATAAACATGAAATAACTTGAATCAAACTGAAATAATAAGTTTTACAAACTAAAGAACCAAAATCTATAAAGAAGAACAAAACACAATTTCAGAAAAAATTCGGACACAAATTTGACTCTAACTTTGGACAGCAATTTGACCCTCTTAGAAGCCTTTTCTCGAGATGTCTATTAGACACATATTTATAGGAAATTCTATCACCTTTCCAGATCATTAAAGAACATCTCATTTGGACACTGAGTCAAAAGTTATGGGTAAAACACTGAAAGGTGTTCTGAAAAATCAAATCAGGACAGCTTTGCAACCACTTTGGCACATGTTTTTCTTCCTCATTTATGAGCTGTCTCTTTCTTCTTTTTAACCCAAAATAATGTAACAATGTCCCCTCCAGCTTTCCATCCATGTGCTTGCCTTCTTGGATCAATGGATTACCTAAAATAAATCAATTGTTGTTGTGTGGACATGTAAGATCATGAATTGTGTTTGGGCTGATTTGGGGCTGAATTTAAGCATCAAATAAGTATACAAATATACCTATTATTTGGGCTAAGATTGACATTGAAACCTTGAGTGTTTAATGGTTGAAGTTTGCACACAACATAAGGCAAGTTTGGGCTTGAAATAGATCATATGATATTCTTTTCTAGAATTGGAATAGAATTGATTTTTGGGACAAATTTGGAGCACTTATTTGAACCAAGATTTGCTTCAATCTTCAACTAAATGTCTCTTCAATTCTTTGTTCTGAATTCCGACGTTGAATTTTCTGAATTAATTCATTTAAGCTCCAAAAACCTATCGAAACATTAAAACAAACTTCATTACTAAAAAACACATCAATTATTATAAAAAAAAAAACCAAATAAAAACAATAAATACATATGTAAAATAAGAGACTTAATAACACTTTTGATGCACAATCAGTTATAAAGAATGAAATGTTTGTTAAGGCTTAATAGGAAAAAATTATATTGGTATGTGTATTGTGTTATCAATTGAGATTTATAAATCCTGATATTTGAAGTAAATGAGTATTTTTATTATAAGATTTAATACATGATTCTTTTATTAAATTATAATATGGAAAGCTAATGTAATATTATGTATTGCACAATTCTTACACTTTTCATCTAGATAGTGGATAAGCCTATTAATGGACTAATACTGAAATGACCAAAAGCTTGATGTATTCTTCCAAGTACAAGAGTGTCGAAGTAATAAATAACCTGGCAAAACTGGGGGTCAAACCATAAAGAGGTTAATTGTATAAATTATAAATAAAAATATAACAACAACAATAGTAACAATAGTAGTAGTAGTAGTAGTAGTAGTAGTAGTAGTAGTAGTAGTAGTAGTAGTGATTAGTACTTAAAAGTACATTTTTATCAGGGTTTTATATTATCAGTTTGCATTTGAAGTATCAATAACTCCTTAACTAGAGCATGTTTTATAATAACAAATTTGATAATATAAGATACCTTTAATTTATGGTAAATGCTCATTTTAAATGCAGGTATTCTCACAAATCAAAAGAATGGTTGTTGTGATTAACTATTGAAAGTGAAAGGATAAAGAAAAGGCAAAGCTTAGAAAGGAAATGCTGATTAAATTCAAATTTGAACACTGTTAAATCATTAGATCATATCTAAAGCTATAGATATTGGATTTCATATTAATTTATATGATTGAAAAGATAAGAAATAAGCCTACAACTTTCATGAGGAAAGACCCAAATTTGTCATTTTCAAATTCAAAGTTTAGCCACAAAAGAGAAGTCAGAATCTGTCCTACAATTCAGCCCAAATACTGCTTAGAGTTTTACCCATAACTAGAGTTTTAGAAGACTAAATGGCGTGAAATTTGGTGGGCGGAAGGAAAAGATAATTTTCAATAACTTTTATGAAGAAGACTGACACGATCAAAGAGTTGATGTCTTATCCCAAGTGCAGGAGTGTCAAAGTAAAATAACCCGGCAAGACCGGGGTCGAACCACAGGGAGGTGAATTATATAAATTACAAATAAAGAAAAAGATTTGAAGAGAATAATAACAGAAAAGGAGTTGAAAAAAGTTTTGGGATGTGATATTGATGTAAGGATTAAACAATAACAAAACATATGTCAAGGTTATAGGATTCACTAATGGTATTTCAAATAAATATAATATAAACTCTTTTTATTACTCAACTAGAAACCACACACAAAGGAGGTCCTAATCGGATGATTTCTTGTTATTAGCTCATTATAAATTACTAACATGATCATATTAATTATCTTATCTAAGTAATACCATACTTATAAATATCATCAAGTATTCATGTTGCTAGTTTATGTTAACAACAAATCAAGTTCCTATCATAATAACGATGTCGGCCGAAAACTATGAAGGATCAAGCATTTGATGTACCAAATATTATACAACACAAATCTAAATTAACCATTTAATAAGCAAGGTATTAAGAATTAGTAAGATAAAAAGATAAAACATGTTAATAACAATCTTTCTTGGATATAAACATTTAAAGCTCATGTTGAATTTATATTATACCTATTCTAACACCATTAGAGAAACCTTTTCACCTTGACATAATTAACTTAGCTAAACATTAAGAAGGAGAAAAACATAAATAAACAATATAAGAACATAAACATAATATAAGCTAACTAAGTAAAGGAAAGGAAATGAAAGAGCATAAATAAGAGATTACTATAGCATGAAAGAAAACTTGAACATTACAAAGATGTAGAGAGAAAGCAAGAAAATAACTTTGATCTGAAAATTAATATGACTAAATACATGGACAATGCCTCCTTTTATAGGCTAAGTTTCAGAACTATTGATTGATTGAAGAATTGGTGGGCATCCATTGATTTGGTGGCTGGTTTTTGACATTAATGGCTGCTGGTTTTTTGATATTGTGGGCTGATTTTTGATATTGTTGGCTGGCCAAAACGTCATTGCTCACATCAGAATTATAGCCAACTGAATTGTGGAAGCTGTGGGCAATTGTCTCATCTTTCCATAAAAAAAAAACCAGAGCTCATTTGGACTTTTAGAACTCAAGATATGAGCCAAAAACCGAATAGTGCTTGAGCTGCAGGACAGCTTCCGACGTCTTCGTTGTTGCTAAGATTTGGGCTTGAAAATGGCAGAACTGAGTCTTTGACTTCATATGAAAGTTATAGGTCTATGTCTTACCTTTCCATCGATATAAAATGGACCTAAATTTGATATCTACAGCTCCATATATGATCAAATTACTAAACGGTGTTCGAGTTTGAAATGCACCAGCAACACTTTGCTAAGTTTGGCCTTCTTTTTATCCTTTCAATTTCAATCCTTAAACTCATCAATCAATCCTTTTATTTATGTGATAGACCTGCATTTAGGATGAACATTTACCATGAATTAAAGGTATATTATATTTTTAGACTTGCTAATATAAAACATGTTTTTGTTAGGGAATTTAATGATACTTTAGGTGCAATATGATGACATAAATCCTTAATGAGAATGCACTTTTAAGTACTAATCAAAGACCAGCTCAAATGCTGATGGTAGAAATGACATTTCATCCAAACAAAAGTATGAGGGTTATCCACCATGTTCACCAGTAGCACTGCTCAGTATTTTATACATATCTCGAGTTATAGTACTCCAAATGCTCTAAACTTTGGTGGGTAAAAGAAAAAGATAATTTCCAACAATTTTCATAGAAACATTTTATCAAATTCTGATTGCATCAATATTAATTCATCCAGCCAAAATGCTCAAGTGTTGTTGTCCACCAAGTCCACTAATCAATAGTTGGCCACTACATCAATTATTAATTACCAAATGAATAGTTCTAAATTTTAGCCTATAAAAGGAAGCATTTTCCATTCATTTAGGCATCTTGTTTTTCATATCAAGATCATGTTCTTGTTCTCTCTCTTTATATGTTTGTAATGCTTAAGTTTTGCTTTCATTAATCTCTTGTTCATGCTTTTCATTTCTTTTACTATACTTAGTTAACTTATATCTTATTTATGCTCTTATATTGTTTATTTAAGTTTTTGTTCTTCATAATGTCTAGCTAAGTTAATTATGTCAAGGT
>NW_011501343.1:27596-36921 GCF_000495115.2 Populus euphratica | reverse complement strand
GGGCTTCTTTGTTGTTGCTATAATTTGGACTTGATAATGGCCTTTTTAGATCTTGGGCTCCATATGAAAGTTGTAGGCCTATGTCGTACCTTTTCATCCATATAAAGTAGACCTAAATCTAAGATCTATAGCTCCAGATATGACCTAATTACCAAATAGTGTTCCGGTTTGGATTGCACCGACATCTCTTTTCGAAGTTTAGCCATCTCTTTGTCCTTTCAATTTAAGTTCTTAAATTCATCAATCAATCCTTTCATTTATGTGATAGGCCTGCATTTAAAATGAACATTTACCATAAATTAAAGGTATCTTATATTATTATAAACATGCTTTAGTTAAGGAGTTATTGATACTTTAAGTGCAAAATGATGATATAAAACCATGATAAAAATGCAGTTTTAAGTACTAATCACACCCCCAAAACTTGACTACCTCCTAAAAATACAGCTATTGACACACCTCCCATTAACCCAAGACTGCCTCCCCCATACACTAAATGAATCTTTCTCTCAGCTAGCACTTAACCAAGATGATTTGTTGATTCTAAAAACTCCTTTTCTTTCCCAGGACTAGATCCACCAAAAACACAAATATTTCTTATATGATGACCTGAGAAACTTGTCATTTCTACACACTTCTGTATTTGTTGAATGTATGAGTTGAGTAGAAATAAAAGGAAGGAAGAGAGGGTTTTATAGATGAGAAATTAGAAAGACAATCATAACACCTATATGTAAGCCAGCTAGAGTCTCACACACTCTCTCTCTTTATTTATTTATTTACTTTTGAAAAAGCATGTGTATGTACAAGTAGTTGTGATTGTGGCTCACATCTGCCCTTGGTTTTATGTCCAAGAACGGCTTAAACGCCCTTTATGGGTCGGGGATAGGTGCTTGACCGCTTTTTATGATCGGCTTGTTTTAACTCGCAAGTGCACGAGTGTGCGATGTAGCAATTAACTCGGTAAGATCGAGGTCATATCCACAGAGAGCTAGATCTGGAAATTAAGCTAAGTAACAAAAAAAAAACTCAAGAGAAATTAAATTAACAATAACTTGGTTGAAAATAATTGATGGATTTGTTTTCAAAGATAAAAAAAATGTAAATAGATTTTAAATGACAAGAAAAGTAAGTCTTGGTCCAAATCAATTTTAATGGTGATGTATTGGTGATTTCTTCAACATATATAAGATAACTCAACCTAATCTCAACGATGATGATATTAGATCGGGAGATATTACAATGAAGATTAGAAAGATGAAGATTGATTATTGCTTAAGAATGAACTAGTACTTTCATATTAAGTAAGACATTGAATCAAGCAATCTCTATACCAAAACTAAAGTTTGTGCATAAAAATTCAAGATTATAACATTACCTAAATGATTTCTAAAATTTCTTTACAATAATAAATCATTCATGAAGAAAATAAGAAGATAAACATTAAGATTCATTCATATCCTAAAGAACTCACCTCAATCACCATTATCCTTGATTTGGATCCAAGAAAGAGTTTAGCCAACCATGATTATATATAAGAACACTTCAATAAACATGAAAGAACTTCAATCCAACTGAAAAAATAAGTTTTACAAACTAAAGAACCGAAATCTATAAAGAAGAACACAATACAATTTCAGAAAAAATTCGGACACAAATCTGACTCTAACTTTGGACAGCAATTCGACCCTCTTAGAAGCTTTTTTTGGAGAAGTCTATTAGAGACATATTTATAGGAAATTCTGTCACCTTTCCAGATCATTAAAGAACAGCTCATTTGGACACCTGAGTCAAAAGTTATGGGCAAAACACCGAAAGGTGTTCTGAAAAATCAAATCAAGACAGCTTTACAACTACTTTGGTGCACGTTTTTCTTCCTCATTTATGAGGTGTCTCCTTCTTCTTTTTGACCCAAAATAATGTTAAAATATCCCCTCCAGCTTTCCATCCATGTGCTTGCCTTCTTGGATCAATGGATTACCCAAAATAAATCAATTGTTATTTGTTGTGTGGACATGTAAGATCATGGATTGTGTTTGGGTTGGTTTGAAGGTTGATTTGGGGTTGATTTAGGGCTGATTTGGGGCTGAATTTGGGCTGAATTTGAGCATCAAATAAGTATACAAATGTACTTATTATTTGGGCTAAGATTGACATTGAAACCTTGAGTGTTTAATGGTTGAAGTTTGCACACAACATAAGGCAAGTTTGGGCTTGAAATAAATCATATGATATTCTTTTCTAGAATTGGAATAGAATTGATTTTTGGGAAAAATTTGGAGCACTTATTTGAACCAAGATTTGCTTCAATCTTCAACTAAATGTCTCTTCAATTCTTTGTTCTGAATTCCGACGTTGAATTTTCTGAATTAATTCATTTAAGCTCCAAAAACCTATCAAAACATTAAAACAAACTTCATTACTAAAAAAACACATCAATTATTATAAAAACAACCAAATAAAAACAATAAATACATATGTAAAATAAGAGACTTAATGACACTTTTGATGCACAATCAATAGGCTTCCCATCTAGTTTTCTTAAAAACTGGCAAATAGTGTCTTTTTTAGTCAGATTCCCAAGACTAAGTCGATCATGTTGTTTATGAAATAGTGGCCATAAATCATGAATTACACGATGCACATCTCCACTAGGATGCGTCTCAAGAGTCAATAGAAGATTATCTAAAGACTCCTTATTCAGGCCATCCTTAATGAATTGTATTTTATCTTCACGGTTTATAGATATCATTTCCAAAGAACGACATTGTGTATTACAAGTCCATCTAGCACATCATGACAGACTTCTAGTCGTTTTGCACGATGTTTCTTTGCAAAAGTGCTTTTACCTGTTCCAATTATGTGTGAAATGAAGGAATTAGAGGACTCACCTGATAATCGGACCTTTGCTTCAATCAACTAGCGAATATCTTCAGGAATTCCATGATTCATTAACAATCTCAATCTTGCACATCTAGCACGGTAAATTTTTGTAATCGCATTCTGAGACAGAGCGGGAAAATACTTTTTCATTTTTTCAAGATTAGTGTCCATTTTCAAATGAGAATTGGAAGAGAGATTCAAAGAATTGCACAAATATAACACAGATATCAGTTATTATGGGAAACTGAAAGAACCGACTTAAGTCACGGAGTACCATTGTCCGCCATTTGACCGGGGTGAGAGAAACTAGCAAAAATCACTAAAAAAGAAACACAAAAACAATGTGAGAAAAACAAAATAATCAGCCTTTATCTACAAGATCATTCCAACCAGTTGATTCATTTTCTCTAGGAAAATTATCAAAGTAAGCTTTCAAATGATGTCCATTTTCCTTAAAATCATTGTCATTCATTGAATTCTCAATATCACAGGCCCCATAAGGATTGCTCCATCTTGGTCTTAGCTCTCTAGGGAATGCATAGAGTTGAGAATTATAAAACAAAACTTTTTGACCGGTATCAACTTTTTGACAATTTTCACAAGTTTTGCAGAATGCATGCATGTCCTTGAACATGGTAGGCCAATAAAATCCATTTTGAAAGATTTTTATAGCTGTCTTTTTTTAACGAGAAATAACTTCCACATGCTTCAGAATGACAAAGTTTAATGACACTACTTACCTCATTGTCGAGAATGAATCTTTGAAATATTTGATCAGGATAATATTTGAATAAGTTAGGGTCATCACAATAAAAAGTCTTCACTTCGTTCAAAAACTTTTCTTTATCTTGAGTACTCCAATCAGCTGGCAAATCTCCTAAAGCAAGAAAATTGATATTTTTATCATACCAAGGATTGGACTAAGAGAAAGTAAGGATTCATTAGGAAAGTAATCATCGATTGGTGTGATGTCAGATGTCGAATCTGTTGTCAGTGTTGACAAAAGATTCGCATCAACATTTTTGGTGCTTGTTTCATTTGTGATTTCTTCCTTAGAATAAATCATTTGCAAATCTTCAGATTCATCGAACTCATTTTTACTTAAAGTAGATTCAAGTTGATCTTAAATTAATTCGTCAATATGATCTACTTCTTGTAAATCATTATCATCTCCAGGTTGCTTGTAAATGTTGAAAATATTCATCTCCAATGTCATGTTTCCAAATGATAGCTTCATCAGTCCATTCCTACAATTAATCAATGCGTTAGAAGTTGCAAGAAACGGACGTCCTAAAATAACAGGAAATGAATTACATGCTTCAACAGGTTTTGTGTCCAAGATAACAAAATCCACAGGATAAATGAATTTCTCGACTTGTACTAACACATCTTTAATTATTCCTCTAGACACTTTTATAGATCTATCGGCAAGTAAAAGAGTTATAGAAGTTGGTTTTAACTCACCTAGATTGAGACTTTGAAAAACTGAATATGGAAGTAAATTCACACTAGCTCCAAGATCAAGTAAGGCTTTTTCAATTTTATGCTCTCCAATAAAGCAAGAAATTGTAGGACAACCAGGGTCTTTATATTTTAAAAGCATTATTGTTCTGAAGAATGGCACTTACTTATTCAGCTAAAAAGGCTTTCTTTTTCACATTCAGTTTCCTCTTCACAGTGCATAGATCTTTTAAAAATTTAGCATAGGAAGGAACTTTTTTAATAGCATCCAACAAAGGTATATTGATCCTTACCTGTTTGAAAGTTTCAAAGATTTCAGAGTTGTGAATGACTTTCCTTTGTTTGATCATGGCTTGAGGAAATGGAAGTGCTGGCAGAGAATCAGTCTTTTCTTTGCAATTTTCAGATTCAACCCCCTCCTTACCCTCAGAGATTGACTCATCATCTTTCTCATAAGGTTCAAGAGAGGGTTTTTCAATAACCTTACCACTACACAGAGTAGTGACTGATTTGACTTGATCTATGTGTTGGCTTCCGGAACTACTTGCATTTGCATTGTATTGCCCCTTGGGATTTTATTGTGGTTGAGATGGAAACTTACCTTTCTCTTGGAAACTGAGAGCAGATGTCAATTTTGCAAGAGTATCTTTAAAATCTGTCATGTTTTGAGCAAATTGAGTATTGATTATCTCTTGCTTTTCAATGAATGCATGCAATGTTTCCTCAAGATTTCTTCTAGAAGGTGGAGCATAAGGAGGTGCATATCCATGAGAATTTTGGAAACTATGGTGTGCTTGAAATGGTGGTTGTGAAGTTTGTACATTGTTGTTCTCACTCTTCCAACTGAAATTTGGGTGATTTCTCCAACCAGGGTTGTATGTTTAGGAGTATGGGTTGTGGTTGGGCCTTTGGAAATTATTTAAAGCATGGGCTTGTTCATGGAGACATTCCTTAAAAGAAGGCAAGGTTGGACAATCGTTGGTTGAGTGTTCATTTGTTTCACATATTTGACACACAATGTTTTCAACAGATTTTAATTGACCACTCTTTTTCAATTCTAGTGCCTCGACTTTTCTAGCTAAAGATGCAAACTTGGCTTGAAGGTCATGATCTTCCCTAAAGTTGTACATACCTCCACTAAATGTATAAGATTGAGTTTTTCTCGGTGCCTCATAAGTACCTGCGGTGTCTCAATTTCGAGCATTTTCAGCTAACAAGTCTAAGTACTCCATTGCTTCATCAGGGTCTTTATCTTCAAAAGTTCCATTGCACACCAATTCAACCATTTGCCTATCTTTAGGTGTTAACCCTTCATAGAGATGTGAAACCAATCTCCATGTTTCAAAACCATGATGAGGGCAAGTACTAAGCAAGTCTCGATACCTATCCCAACATTGGTAAAATGTTTCTCCTGGTTTTTGGTAAATTATTATATGTGTTGCAGACCTCCTCAAATTCCCTTAAATGCAAGTATGGATTTTCCAATTCTAAGCCATGAAAAGAAGGTAAAAGTTGAATAATACCTGGTTTAAAATTAAAATGAGATGCATCGGGAGAAAAAACTATGCATGATGGTGCACTTGTTCTTGTGGGATTCATGTGGTCTCTAAGTGTTCTAACACGGTTATTCTCATTATTCTCATTATGAAGTGATTGATTATCTGTTTTGGCCATATTTTCTGAAAATGATGAGGATACCCTACAAAGTCTAACACTTGATGTACGTGACCACACTCTCATGCACGTGTAGGAATAGAATAAAAGGAAGAAGAAAACAAGAGAAGAAGAAACAAGAGAAAAGAAACAAAGTTATATACAAGAAAAGTGAAAAGAGAAAATAAAATAACTATTATAATTTATACAAGAACTTACCTCCCCGGCAACGGCGCCAAAAACTTGACACGACTAAAAGGTTGATGTCTTCTCCCAAGTGCAGGAGTGTCGAAGTAATAAAAAAACCCGGCAAGACCGGGGTTGAACCACGGGGAGGTTAATTGTACAAATTATAAATAACAATAATACAACAACAATAGCAATAACAATAACAATAATAATAATAACAATAATAATAATAAAGAAAAAGAAGGAGAAGAAGAAGAAGAAGATGAGAACTTTGAGATGGAATATTAACGTAAAAATTTAACAACGATAACAATAAATGTCAAGGTTAGAGATTCCACTAATGGTATGTCAAACAAGTATAGTATAAAATCTTATTAGTCAATTGGAAACCACACGCAAAGGAGGTTTCAATCAGATTATAAATTGTTAACATGATTACATTAGTCATCTTATCCAATTAATGCTAATACTTGTAAATCTCGTCAAGCATTCATGATTATAACTTATGTTAACAACAAATCAAGTTCCTTTCATAGCTCAGGTGTCAATCAAGTTCCTTTTTATAACTTATGTTAACAACAAATCAAGTTCCTTTCCGAGTTCAGGTGTCGGTTATACCATACAGTATGAACTATGAAAGTGTCAAGCATTTGTTGTACCAAGTGTTATACAACATAAATCAAGATTAGTCATTTAACAAGTAAAGTATTAAAGAGTGAACAAGATAACAAATACAAAACATGTTAGTATCAAACATTAAAGTCCATATTGAGTTTACACTATACTTATTCTTACACCATTAGTGTAACCTTTTCACCTTGACATAATAAATTTAGCTAGACATAATGAAAGAAATAAAAATAAATAAACAAAATAAGAACATAAATAAGATAAAAGTTAACTAAGTAAAGCAAAGGAAATGAAAGGCATAAACTTGATATTAATGAAAACAAAGCATAAACATTACAAAAAATACAAAGAAAGAAAGCAAGAGCATGATCTTGATCTTCTCTTGTCTACCCAAAACGTCATTGATAACGTCAAAATTAGAGCCACTTGAAAACATAAAAGTTGTAGGTAATTGTCTCAGCTTTCTTGTGTAAAACATTCAGCTCGTTTGGACTTCTAGAACTTCAGATATGGCCAAAATACTAAGCAGTGCTCGGGCTGGAGGATAGCTTCGGGCTTCTTTTTTGTTACAATAATTTGGACTTGAAAATGGCATTTTTAGATCTTGGGCTCCATATGAAAGTTGTAGGCCTATGTCTTACCTTTCCATCCATATAAAGTAGACCTAAATCTGAGATCTATAGCTCCAGATATGACCCAATTACCGAACAGTGTTCCAGTTTGGATTGCACTGACATCTCTTTTCTAATTTTGGTCATCTCTTTGCCCTTGCAATTTAAGTTCTTAAAGTCATCAATCAATCCTTTCATTTATGTGATAGGCCTGCATTTAAAATAGACATTTACCACAAATTAAATTTACCATAAATTAAAGGTATCTTGTATTATTAGATATATTATTATAAAACATGCTTTAGTTAAGGAGTTATTGATACTTCAAGTGCAAAATGATGATATAAAACCATGATAAAAATGCACTTTTAAGTACTAATCAAACAACTAAGGGAAAGGGATAGTATATAATTTGAAAAAAAAAAGCAAAAAAAATAATGATAATAAAAATATAGTTAAGTTTGGTTTTGTAGCCTCCCTAACATAAGCAATTAAGCTCGAATGGGTATTTTAACACCTAATACCATAAAGTTAACTGACTTGGGAGTTATTGGCCCAATGCTTGTTACATGGGTTAAGGAGAAAAACTTAAGGGAATCAAACATTGCATTATTTTTGTATTAGTATCTGCAACCCAAGTTACTAAGCTCGTAGGGGTATCTCAACACCTAATACCCTAAGACCATCTGGTCTAGAAGTCACTAGCTGAAAGCTCATTACATGGATTAAAGATACATCATGTTTTAAGTTATATGACATGAGTTAAAGATGCATCGTGTTTTAAGTTATATGTATATATATTAAAAAAATAATAAAAAAAGAAAAAAAAATAACATTAAACTCAATCCAAGGAAGTTAACCTTAAATATTAAAACAAAAATTTTGTTTTCTTCTAAGAAAAGCCCCATAACTATGTGTTGATATATTGAGCACAAAAGAAAGATTTATTAATATCTTGTTTAAGAGGTATTAAACAGATATATAAATTTAATGAGAGTTTGTTTATCTGGATAGATTAATAGAAATTAAATGATGAATATCTTGCTTTGTGAAATTCATAAATTATTTTTCTATTTTAATGCTTTAATTACTAGGGACTATTAATAAGCTGATTGGGGGGGGTGATTAGTACTTAAAAATATATTTTTATCAAGGTTTTATATCATCATTTTGCATTTGAAGTATCACTAACTCCTTAACTAAAGCATGTTTTATAATAACATATCTAATAATATAAGATACCTTTAATTTATGGTAAATGTTTATCTTAAATGTAGACCTATCACATAAATAAAAGGATTGACTGATGAGTTTAAGTACTGAAATTGAAAGGACAAAGAAAGGGCCAAACTTAGAAAAGAGATGCTGGTGCAGTCCAAACTGAAACACTGTTCGGTAATTGGGTGATATATAGAGCTGTAGATCTCGGATTTAGGTCCATTTTATATGGATGGAAAGGTAAGACAAAGGTCTATAAATTTCATATGGAGTCCAAGATTTAAAAAGGTCATTTTCAAATCTAAATTGTAGCAACAACGAATAAGTCAGAATCTATCCTACAACCCAAACACTATTGAGTGTTTAGCCCATATCTTGAGTTGTAGAAGTTCAAATGACCTCATTGTTTTTTCTTGGAAAACTAAAACAATTTCCTAGAACTTTCATGGTAGAAGTGGTTCGAATTCTGACGTTATTAATGATGTTTTATTCAAACAACAAGATAAAAATTGTCACCAAGACAAGATATGGCCACTCACTCATCAATTATTTATCAAATCAATAGTTTTAAATTTTGGCCTATAAAAGGAGGCATTTGCCATGCATTTAGGCATCTTGGTTTCCAGATCAAGATCATGCTCTTCCTTTCTCTCTTTGTATTTTTGTAATGCTTAAGTTTT
>NW_011501343.1:27050-27361 GCF_000495115.2 Populus euphratica | reverse complement strand
TAATACTAACATGTTTTGTATTTGTTATCTTGTTCACTTTTTAATACTTTGCTTGTTAAATATCTAATCTATATTTATGTTGTATAACACTTGGTACAACAAATGATTGGCACTTTTATAGCACAAACCGTATAGTATAACATATATAATAATATATGTTCTATTATTATAACATTTACCATAAATTAAAGGTATCTTATATTATTAGATATGTTATTATAAAACATGCTTTAGTTAAGGAGTTATTGATACTTCAAATGCAAAATGATGATATAAAACCTTGATAAAAATACACTTTTAAGTACTAATCA